>NC_048228.1:47865451-48165451 GCF_002007445.2 Ailuropoda melanoleuca | reverse complement strand
CCATCTGGTCTAGTATGGCATTCAAAGCTCTTGTTTCTTTGTTGATTTTCTGCTTAGGTGATCTGTCTATTGGTGATAGTTGCTCCAGAGTTTTTCATTGCTCCTTCCTTTAAATCTTCTGTGCCTTTTTTATGTCTGTGCAATCATTGATCTGCTTTTGGTCACTGTACATTAGTTTGCACTTCTAGAATTTTATATATATAGAATCAAAAAATTATACTCATTTTGTCATTCAGCATAATTATTTTGAGATTCAGTCATGATGTAGCTTGTATCAGTTTATTCAGTTTTGTTGCTATGTAGTATTCTATTTTGTGAATGCCGTAGTTTGTCCGTGAACCCATTGATGGGTACTTGGATTCTTTCTAGTTTGGGCCATTAAAAACAAAGATATTGTAAACATTTGTATATAAACCTATATATGGATATATTCTTTCATTTATCTTGGATAAATACCTAAGAATGAAATGGCTGGATTTTGTGATAACCTTTAAAAAATCTGTCAACTGTTTTTCAAAGTTGTACTATTTTGTAATTCTGGCATCAGTGTATGAGAGTTCCAGTTCCTCCATATCTTCATCAGTACTTGTTATATCAATCTCTCTTTACTTACTTTTAATACATAATTTTAGCCATTCAGATAGGTGGATAGGAGTATCTCATTGTGGTTTTAATTTGCATTTCTCTTATTACTGACAATGTTAAGCATCTTTTTATGGGCTTATTTGTGATTCATATATATATATGTGTGTATATATATATGTTTTGTTGAAGTGTCTGTTCAAATCTTTAGTCCTTTTAAAATTTGAGTTAATTGTTTTCTTATAAAGTTTGAGGATCTTTATATATTCTGGATAAAGAGTTTATTTATTAATCATCTATATCATTTGGAACTATATTCTCCCAGCCTGTGGCTTACCTTCTTATTTTCTTAACAGCATCTTTTTAATAACAGAAAATTTTAATTTTGATAAAGTCTGATTCATCAGTTGTTTTCTTTCATAGATTGTGCTTTTGTTGTATCTAAACAGCCTTTGCCTATCACAAGGTCATATATTTATTCTCCCATGTTTTCTGCTAGAAGTTTTATAATTTTAGGATTGTACAGTTAGGTCAGTGATCAGTTTTGAATTACTTTTTGCATGTGGTACAAGGTATAGGTAGTTTACTTTTTGCCTGTGGATATCCAAGGGTTCCAGCATCATTGCTGAAAAAACTATTTTTTCTCCATTAAATTTCCTTTGCACCAATGTAGAAAACATATATGTGTCGATCTATTTCTTCATTGGTCTACTAGTATATATTTTACAAATACCACATTCTTTTGATTACTTATAAGAAGTGTTACAATCAGGTAGTATTAAATCTTCAACTCTGTTCTTTTCCAAGGTTGTTAACTATTTTAGGTTCTTTGCATTTCCATTTGTGTTTTATGAATTCCAATTTGTCAGTTTCTACAAAGAACCTGCTAGAATTTTGATTGGAGTTGCGTTGAATTTGTAGATCAATCTGGGAGAAGTGACACCTGAACAATATGCAGGCTACTAGTTGATGCATATGTTATATCTTTCTCTTTATTTTGGTTTTTATTTAATTCTTCTCAACAGTGTTGTGAGGTTTTTAGTGTACGCGTTTTCTACATCTTTTGAGCGATCTATCCCTAAGTATTTTATATTTTTTTGATGCTATTGTAAGTAGCATTTTAAACATTCCATTTCCAGATTTCCAGTTACTTATTGCTAGTATACAGGAATTTAGTTGATTTTTGTATGCTGATTTTGTATCCCAAAGCTTTCCTAAGTTCACTTCTTAGTAGCTTTTACTCTAGGTCCTATTAAATATTTATACAGATGATCATATTGTCTGTCAATAGATGTTTTATATGCCCTTTCTGATTTCTATGAGTTTTGTTTCTTTTTCTTTCCTTGTTGCACCACTAGAATCTCCAGTAAAAAGTTAAAGAGTGGATATTCTTGTGTTCTAGTCTTTCAAGTATGGTGTTTAGCTGTAAGTTTTTCGTAGATGTCTTTTGTCAGATTGAGGAAATTCCCTTCAATTCCTACTTTGTTGAGTGATTTTATGAATGGATATTGGATTTTTGTCAAATGTTTTATGTGCCTGTTTTGCAAAGATTATATGGTTTCTTTTTTTAAGTTTGTAAATATAGAGAACTACATGGATAGATTTCAGATGTTAAAGGACATTGGATTCCAGATTACTCCCCATTTGGTCTTGATCCTTTTCTAATATATTATTAAATTCAATTTGCTAAAATTTAATTAGAATTTTTATGTCTACTTTTATGAAGAATATTGATCTGCAATTTTCTTGTAGTATCTTTTATTTTGGTATCAGGGTAATACTAGTCTCAGTATAACTTGGGAAGTATTCTCTCCTTTTGAATTTTCTAGAAGACATTATGTAGCATTATTTCCTTCTCAAATGCTTGATAGAATTCCCCAGTGAAACCATCTAGGCCCGAAGTTTCCTTGGACAGAGGTTTTTAACTACAAATTTAATTTCTTTAATTAATATAGAGCTATCCATATTATCTACTTCCTCTTGAGTAAGTTTTGGTAGTTTATATTTTTCAAAATTTTTATTCATCTTATTTGATAAATTCATTGGCATAAAGTTGTTCAGAATTTTCCCTGAGTATTATTTTAATATGGATTGCATCATTGCTAATATTACCTCTTTATATTTAGTGTTTCTTTTTTTCTACTTAAATTACTCAGTTTTAACTCATATTTTTTTAGATTCTTAAGGTGGGAATTGAAAGTATTGATTTGAGATTTTTCTTTATTTCTAATATAACATATTTAATACTTTAAATTTGCCCCAAGTTCTGCTTTAATAAAATCATGCAGTTTTGTACTTTCTTTCTTTCTTTCTTTCATTCATTCATTTTTTTAGGTCTGGCTTATTAAGTATAATTATTTTGAGATTCAACCATGATCAAAACTCCTCTATTCTTATCCTGATTTTCTGTGTAATTTTCTTGTTATTGACAGTAGAGTATTTAAATGTCTATCTATAAATGTGCATCTGTCTAAATTTCCTTGTAGTTCTGTCAGTTTTGCCTCATACATTTTGAAGTTCTGTCATTAGGTCTAGAAAGTATTAGGATTATTGTGTCCCTTTAATTATTTGACCCTTATTGCAAAATGACCCTCTTAATTTTGGTAGTATTCTTCCTTCTGAAACCTATTTTTTCCAATATAAATATATCCACTCCACTTTTATTTTTATTAGTCAGTTTTATCTTTTACATCCCTTGACTTTCAGCCTATTCATATCTTCATATTCAACAAATGTTTCTTGTAAGCAGCATTTTAGTTGGGACTCGATTTTTCTTTAAATTTCAGTTTGCCAAACTCTGGAATGTTTAGACCATTTATTTCTGTGTGATTGTTACTATGGTTAGGTTTAAGCTTATCATCCTGATATTTGTTTTCTATTTGTCCTACCTGTTCAGTATTTCTTCTTCTTCTTTTTTAAGTTTTTATTTAAATTACAGTTTGTTAACATAGAGTGTAATATTAGTTTCAGGTGTAAAATATAGCTATTCAACACTTTCATACAACACCTAGTGCTCATCATAAGTGTGCTTTAATTCCCTCACCTATTTAACCAATCCCCCACCTCCCCTCTGGTAACCATCAATTTGTTTTCTATAGTTAAGACTCTGTTTCTTGGGGGCGCCTGAATGGCCAGTCTGTTAAGTGTCTGCTTTCGGCTCAGGTCATGATCCCCAAGTCCCGGGATAAAGCCCTGCATTGGACTTCCTGCTTGGTGGGGAGGTTGGTTTTCCCTCTCTCTCACTGCTCCTCACCCCGCTCGTGCTCTCTCTCTCTCACCCTCTCTCTAATAAATAAAATCTTTTTTTAAAAAAAGACTCTTTTTGGATTGCCCCTCTCTCTTTTTTGCCCCCCTTGGCTTGTTTGTTTTCTTAAATTCTACATTTGAGTGAAATGATATAGTGTTTGTCTTTCTCTGACTGACTTATTTCACTTAGCATAATACTCTCAAGCTCCATATACATCATTGCAAATGGCAAGATTTCATTCTTTGTTATGGCTAAGTAATATTCTATTGTGCATAGTTTAATACTAATCTTTATGCTATTGTTAGCATATATTTTACTTCCATATATGCTATAAACTGCATGCTACATTGCTATTATTTTTGTGTGACAGTCAATTATTTTTATGAGATTTAAATAAGAATATCTAATGTATTTGGTCAAGTAGTTACTCTTTCTGTGCTCTTCATTCCTTTATGTAGATCCATATTTCTATCTGATATCAATTTTCTTCTTCCTGAAGGACTTTAACATTTATGTGGTGGGTCTCTTGGTGATGAGTTCTTTTAGCTTTTCTGTGTCAAAAAAAGTCAGTTTCACGTTGTTTTTGAAAGGTATTTTCATTGGATATAGAATTTTATTATTTATTTATTTATTTTTAAAGATTTTATTTTATTTATTTGAGAGAGTGTGGGGGAGGGACAGAGGGAGAGGGAGAGAGAGAGAGAATCTTAAGCAAGGTCCACACCCAGCTCAGAGCCTGATACAGGGCTGGCTCTCACACCCCTGAGATCATGACTTGAGCCGAAAAAAGAGTCGGACATTTAACTGACTGAACCACGCAGGCACCTTGGATATAGAATTTTAGATTGACACTTTTCTTTCAAAAAGATGTTGCTTTACTATCTTCTTGCTTTATTGATTCCCATGGAAAATCTCTCATGAACCTTATTTTTGTACCTTTCTCTGTAGTGTGTTTGTATGTACATTTATTTTGGTTGTTTTTAATATTTTCTCCATATATCTGATTTTGAGCAGTGAGATTATGATGTGCCTTAGTGTAGTTTTTTATGTTCCTTATTCTTGGGTTTGTTCATGTTTCTTGAGCTCCTTAGATCTGAAGATTGTTGTTTTTATCAAGTTCAGAAAAATTTTGCCATAATTTCTTGAAACACTTTTTTTGTCTCATGCTTCTCTCCTCTCCTTTGTGAACTCCAATTTCACATATGCTAGGCTGTTTGAAGGTGTCCCACAGTTCATTGATGCTCTCCTCATATTTTAAAAATTCTCTTTTCTCTCTGTTTTCATGTTAGATAGTATCTATAACTTCAAGTTCACTGATGTTATTTTTTTCCCTGTTAGTGTTTAATCTGCAATTAATTCTCTCCGGTGTATTTTTCACTGCATGCATTGTATATTTCATCTCTAAAAGTTTGATTTGGATCTTTTCTATATGTTCCACATCTACACGCAGTTTTTTTCAACATATGGAATGCATTTACATTAACTCTTGTAATGTGTCTATTAATTCTATAATCTGTGTTATTTTTAATTAGTATTCAATGAACTATTTCCTACTATTTTATATGCCTGGAAAATTTTGATTTCATGTCAGATATGAATTTTACCTTTTTGCTTTCTGGATATTTTTCCTCTAAATATACCTGAATATTGTTTTAGGATTCCATTAAGTTACTTGGAAATAGTTTGATCCTTTGGGTCTCGCTCTTAAAATTTGTTAGGTGGGGGCTTGAACGGTGCTCATTTTAGGGTTGTTTTGCTTTACTTAGGTAAAACTTTCTGTATACTCTATCCAATGCTCTGTGTATCTTGAAGTTTTCCAGTCTGTCTAATGGGAATAGGCATTATTACTTATAGGCCTGTGTGGGTGCCAGGTACTCTTTCCTGAGGGTGATTCTTTTCCTGGGCTTGGGTAATTTGCTCACATGTCTGTGCTGATCAGTGCTTTGCTGAATACACAGAGTGACCCATAGTAGATCTTTTGGGTTTTCTCTGTGTGCAACTCTCTATTCTCTGGTATTCTGCAACAAGCTCTTGCTGCCTTAAGGGTCTTGGGCCTTCAAGACTATCTCCCTAATTCGGTGTGTCTCTTGGTCTCTGCCTTGGGTTTCTTTTATGGGAATTTCTGTCTTGCGATATTGCCCAATCCTAGAGCCTGCCTCATTCTTCCCACCCCCAATCTCTAGGAATCCCTATTCTTTATTGACAGTGACTTTCAAGCCCTTGTTTTATATATTTTGTATGTATTTTATTTGTTTTAGGCAGAAGGATAAATCTAGTCCCTGTTATTCCATCATGGGCAGAAACAAATTTACATTGATTTATTTTTTGAATGTCAAATCAACCTTGAATTTCTTCAAATTCACCCTACTTGATACACCCCATTTGACCATGATTTTTTTAAACAATGCCGGTTTTAGGTTTTTAGAGGATTTTCAGCATATACAGAGAATATTGACCTTTGATTTTTTTGTTTGTTTGTTTTGTTTTGTTTTGTTTTGTTTTTTGGTCAGGTTGGTCAGATTCTTTGTCAGGTTTTTGTTCCAGAATTATGCTGGCCTCATAAAAATGAGTTGGGAAATGTTGACTCTATTTCATGAAAGAGTTTTATGTATTTTTTGTATTTTTTTCCTTCCTTAAATGTTTAATAGATTTCCCCTGTCAATCAAACTTTGCTTATCATTTTCTTTGTGGAAAGAAAGATACTGTGTTTATTGACATAATTTTTTTCATAATATTTCAGTATTTTTTTTCAAATCAAGAGGATCTGTCCCAATATTCCTTTAATTCCTGACAGCGATAACTTCAATTTCTCCATTTTACTTGATCAGACTTGCTAGGAGTATATTTATTGAATTAATCTTTTCAAAGAATCAACTTAGGCTTTATTTTTTAATCTCTTAATTCATTGATTTATGCTATAATGTTTATTTTCTTTTATCTACTTTAGGAATAATTTGCTATTTTCTAGTTTCTTAAAGCTTAAATAATTGATTTTACACTGATCTTTTAAAAACCTAAGTTTAGTTTAAAATACAGGTTTTTAAGCACTATTATAGCTGTACCCACACATTTTGATATGCTGTGTTTAATTATCTCTTATTTCAAAGTATTTTTAATTTTTCATGTGTTGTTTCTTTAATCTATGGGTTGTTTAGAAGTGTGATGTTAATTTTTCCAAATATTATATCTTATTGTTATTGATTCTAACCTATTTCATCATGGTCAGGTAAAATACTATGAGTTATTTGGCTCTTTAAAAATTATTGGGACTTATTTTAAGGAATAGCATATTAATTTTGTGCATGTTCTGTGTGCGCTGAAAATAATGTGTATTCTGCCATTGTTGAGTGTTATGTTTTATAAATGTCAGTTGAGTCAAGTTGGTTGATAGCATTATTGAAATATTCTGTGTAGTTTCTGATCTTTTTGTTTTGGGGTTTATATATATATGTATTAATTTCTGGGAAAGAGATTTTAAAATCTCCAGCTATGAATGTAAATTTTTCTGTTTCTTCCTTTAGGTCCATCAGTTTTTGTTTCAGTTACTTTAAAAATCTGTTGAGATGAATATAAATTTGGATTCTTATGTGTTCCTAACAAATTTATTCTTTATGATTTTGAAATTTCCTCATTCCATTTTCTTCTGGATTTCATTACTTTTGATGATAAATCAGATGTAATTCTAATCATTATTGTTTTGTATGTACTGTGTTTTTTTTTCCTCTGGCTGCCTTTAACCCTTTTTTTTTTTTTTTTTTTTTTTTTTTTTTTACCATGTTTGACTCAGCATTGTGAGTCTGGTATACATAGGTGTGGCTTTTTTGTCTGTTTATCTTCTTTTGGAGTTACTATGATTCTTGATTCTGAGGTTTGATTTTTTTTGCCAATTAAAAAAAAATTCTTGGTCATCATGTCCTCAGATATTTCTTTTGACCCATTTTCTTTTCCTCCCATTGCACTTGAGAGTTTATTAGGCTATTTAATATTGTCCAACAATCATGGACTCTTTCCAATTTTCCCACTCTTCTTTCCCTTTTAGTTTCATTTTTTTTTGGATGCTGCTTTTCTTTGCTCTTAATAGTCTGTTGTTAAATTCATAAGTGTATTCTTTATTGCTGATACCATATTCTCATTCTGGCATTTCAGTTGGTTCCTTTTTATAGTTTCCATGTCTCTTTTGAAATTCTCCATCAATTCATGAATGTTTCCAACTTTTTCCACCAAATTCTTTGACATAGTTATCATATTTATGATAAAATTATTTACTGAAAAGTTTTAACATCTGGGCTTTTTAGTATCTATTCTACTGACTGTATTCTTACTCAATAGCTCACATTTTCTTGCTTCTTTGTGTGTATCATAATTTTTTAAACTGCATGTTGGCCATTGTGAGTGAAAGAAAAAATAAGTAGAGATTGAAGTAATGAGTATTTACCCCAGAAAAGGACACACCCTTTTTTCTGTCAAGTCTGAGTGAATCTGATGTATGTTTGAGATGTGTGAATATTGTTTTAGCTTTAGATTGGTTTGCCACTGATTTTAAATGTTTTGAGGACAGAATCAGCACTTTTCTAACATTAGGACTTGTAATTTCAGCACTGGCAAGATTTTAGAAATCCTTTTAGGCTTCCAGCCTGTTTTCTTTGCTTGGGAGTTTCTCTTTGTTTTGGTTTTATTCATCTTGATAGGTCTTTCTTCTTCCTGATGCTCTGCTTCCAGTCTTTGGCATCCAGTGCATTGTGCTTAATGAAAGTCCACAATGCCTCAAGGAATTCCCCTCAGTTCTAGCTCATTTCTGGTTTCAGTTGCAACTGTCTTGACCTAGGTGAAAATTCAGATTTTCTCAGTCAAATTTCTTTCAGCTCCTCTGCCCTGACCCCGGCCTTCATAGGAATGCTGCTTATATTTAGGGAAGTCCTCACATGCCTCAGGGATATCTCTTAGATTTCCTAACTTGCCCCAATCTTCAGTGTAGTACTTCTGTGTACTTGATGAATGCCTACTGTGAAGTGTTGATAGGTGGATACAGCCTTACTCTGTGGTTGGGGTTCTTATTATTCCAAGATGTCAAGGTGCTAGTAATAGTTCTTTAAGATTCGTATAGTTTCTCCCTTTTTCCCCTTCTATGATGCACTCTACTGCCTGATACTTTACCAGGGATGAAAACATTCATTGGTCTTTCTCCTAGAATGGGATCATGAGTATAGATTTTAGTTAATTTACCTTTATTTGTGTCCTCTACTGTCCTGATGGGTTAAAAAAAAGCTATGATTTTGTGTATTATCTACTTTCCCCTTAGTCTTAGTTTTGAGCAATCATCTCTATAATTTCTGAATTCCAACCTTCTTATATAATTAAAAAGCAAGCATTTTGCTGAAGTCAGACAAAGGGTTTTTTAAGTAGAGTAGTACTTTTTACTGCCTGAATTAGTTCTCTGAACCTGCTTTGCCCACTTCACAAGGTAGACTTTTAGCTCCATGTGGGCAAAGACCAGGGCTGGATTTGATTGTTATTGCATCCTTAGTGCCTAGCAAAGTATCTAGCATGCACTAGACACTAAGTGGATTGTTATTAAAACAATGAAAGCAATTTGAAAGAGGAAAGTGGGTCTGATTTTATAAATTTTTAAATTCTAATTTTTTAAACTGAGTTTTTTCATAAGTTTAATGAATGGAATATGTCTCTTAACCAGGAGTCCATAGAACTCTGTAGATCTGCAGATGTATTCAAGTTTGATAGATATTGGATTGGAAGATGGGTAAGAGATTGGTGTTTGTGTGCAATATATTTAGAAAATCTGAACAGGAAGTGTGATTCTCACAAGAAAGCCTTAATTGAGAAAGAAGGCTGAGGCTACAGGTCTATGTTCTGCATTGCAAAGATATCCTGGCTTGGTACAAATGCCTACCCTAGTAGGGTTAATAGTCACATTGAGGGGTAGAGAAACAGGCAGAACCCCTGGATGTGTACCGGAGCTCTAGGAAAAGAACTGAGAGAGCATGTTTCTATTGTCTTAAAGTATCATGATAATGTGAGGTGGGCAGGTTGGGGGGTGGGAATCATTGTACACCTGTGTAGGTGTGTATACAACAGATGTATGGAGAACTCTCTTTACTAGTCCTTTGATATAATGTTTGTGGAAACTCTTTGTCCAGAGTGTAGCTAAGCTACTCTACTGCATCGCTGCCTTGGCATCCATTTTGTTTGGCCAAGCAACCTGTGGGGATCTTAAACTGACACTAGACCCCTCATGTAAGTGCATGCCCTAAGAAAACAGCCTGCAGAGTCATAAGCAAATATAAGTTCCTGACATGACTTTCTCAGTAGTTCTTGTGATCAAGAGTTTCCCCTGCCTCCAAGGTCTTCACTTGTGCCCACTTAGAAAATACTCCCATGGAGCTTACTAAAACTCTACTCTTTTTGGTTGAAATTGAAATTGACCTATCCGGCCTTAGCCCAGAATGCCAAAGTACTACATCAGGGACCCCAGTCGAGACAGGTGTCGCAGGTCCTGTTGTTATCTCTCTGCCTGCACCCTGCTTTGACCTCTCAGTGTAGCCCCTTGTGGTATGTTGTGTACTTCCCTCTAGGACCTGTGAGTAATAAGCTTCTCTGTTTCTGTTGTGATCTTCTGTTGAACCATGGCTCACCATTTGGTACCCTGTATTCTACTTAACAAATGTCAGTTCCACAAAGTTGTAACCCTCTTTGAGTCAACAAAAATAACCAACATTTATTGAATGCTTTCTCTGTGCCACTTACTGTTCCAACTTTTTCATAAAAAGTAATTGTTTAATTCTCGTTATAACACTAGGAGACTGGTGCTATTTTTATCCTCATTTTTCAGATGAGGAAGATGTAACATGTAAAAGTGAAGAAACTTATTAGCATTTTATAGCTAGTAAGTGATAGAGCTAGGCTTGGGACCTAGATAGTCAGGATCTAGATCTTGTGCTCATGACATCTTGGCTATGGTGACTTCCTGGAAAGCATCTTAGTACTTCCATTGTTGTGTCTGTTATTATTGTTTATCTTCTTCTTTTTTTTTTTAATCTCATTGGTGGTTAGTGGCTGTGAACTTTTATTTGTTGGATTTCTAGTCTTTGGTCCTTAGCAAGCTTAATCTCCTGCCTTCCCCCCCCCCCCATTCCTTTTTATTTTAAATTTTAGAGAATTTTTTTTGACAAAAGAAAATTGTATGTATTTAAGGTGAACAATCTGATATTTTGATATACATTGTGAAATGGTTAGCATAATGAAGCTAATTAAGATATCCATCACCTCACATAGTGATTTTTTTTGTTGTGAAAACACTTAAGATCTACTTTTAAAGCAAATTTCAAGCGTATAATACACTATTATTAATTATAATCACCCTGCTATCCATTAGATTTTTCAGAACTTATCCATCCAGCATAACTGAAACTTTGTTTCCCCACTTCCCCTTCCCTGGCAACCACCATTCTACTGTTTTGTTTCCGAATTTGGCTATTTTAGCTTCTGCCTTCTTGATTGTCACCTGGGCTTAGCTGGAGCTTTTTGTTACCTTTGAAATGGCAGGCAAGAATTCCACCACTGAACCATCAAGGCCTGGTTGTTACCTTTAAAATGAAACTCAATTCACAAAACATCTTTTGAGTGCTGCTATTAGAATGACTCTCTTTTGGAACTACCATTCTTTTTTCTGAATCTAGTGCATTGCCATTTGAACTAATGATATTAAAAAATATCAGTAAAGGTGCTAGGGTAGCAGTGTGGTAGTAGCTCCAACAGTGGTGGCAATAGTGAATGTGGCTGAGTCCATGAATGAGGTAGACAGATTTAGTGATGGCAGAGGAAACTCTGGGATTCACATTTTTATTCCTTCAAAAACTATTTACTGAACACAGATACTGGGTATTGGAAGTATAGTGGGGGAATAAAACAGAAATAGCTCTAGCCTTCATGTACCTTACAGTGTAGTGAGGGAAGATCAATAGCTCGTGGATAATAACAGCAAACAACACTTGTATAGAACTTACTATGTGTTAAATGTTTCCCCAAATGCTTGACACAAATTATCTTACCTATTCCATTCAATAATCCTAGGAGATAGGTATTCTGATCTCTAGTTTACGGATGAGGAAACTGAAGCACAGAAGGTTAAGAAACTTGCCCAAGATCCCACAGCTAGTAAGTGACAGAGCTGATATGTGAACCCAGAAAAAAGTAGCTCCAGAATCTGGCCCCAAACACTACCCTAGTCGATGAACAGTGATTAGTCACTTGACGACAGTGATAAGCGCTACAGAGACAATGAGAGGATGTGGGGAATTGAACCTAGTCTGGAAGGTGTGGGAAGACTTGCCTGGTGAAATGACGAGGAGGGATAGTTAGCCAGGTGAAGGTGTGTGTGCATGTGTGTGCGTATGTTATAGGGTGGGGTGGGTGGTGAGGAACTGGAGGAGCATTTCACACAGGGAGAGAAGCTTTGTAGGACTTGTGGTGGGACACATCTCTAAATATTTTCCAAGCAAATGGCAACTCGTGATTCTTTTAATGAAAATTCACTTCATGTACGACTTTCAGGTCCTATTTTGTAGCATAATTCAGAATGCTGTTGGGTTTGTATGTGATTTTAAGCCAATTGTTGAGTATGTATCTCTGGTGTTTCCTGCTTTTTGGCAGCGAATGGTCAGCAGCTGAGCTTGGGAATCCCGGAAAGCTAAGTTCATATCCCAGCTTCTTAGTCATAGTCATTTCTCAATTAGTTGGGGTTGTGTTCTCTGTTTTCTAGATTAATAGAAAGTGCATTAAAATGCATGAAATATAAAAATTACCTCAAATTAGTGCAAACATCCTTATAGCTGAAGGCTTTCATTGCTTATAGCTGTCTGGTAACCATCAGACCCCTCCAGCTCGATAATTAGGTCTGTTCTGGGCTTGATCGCAGCCAATGGACCCTTAAAAAGGAAGCTGTCATTTACTATAGTAAAGACAAAGGGGAATTTGGAGGGCTATGGATTCAAGCACTACAAAGACAGGATGGAGAGAGTAAGTGAGAAAAAGGAAGAGGAAGAAGACTGAAGCACTGAGACTACTTTGTGCCCAACTTGGTTCTTTTCTAACATTAAAAAAAAAAAAGATTAACCAGGAAGCAAACAGAAATTAGATTTTTAGCAAGTTTTTAGCAGTTTCTCATCAAGTGACACATGCAGTGTTTAGTGTTCTTAATGAGTTGCCCTAAAATTATTTTTACACTTTTGGACATCTGTGGAGTGGTAAATGTGTTCCTAAATATTAGATATAATTACAAGGAAATATGTTTATATAAATTCATTTGATACCAGGTTCTGACTAGTTTTGTTTTAATCAGGGTTTTGGATTATACATGACTTTCTTTCCTCTCCCCCTTATCCTCATTAATCAAGAGCTGACTGTATTGGGTATCTGAACTTGAGTGGCTATACCAGATCTCTTTGAATCTTGGCTTCTGACCTATAAGAATGAAGCCAATACCCCAATCAGTAAAGATATTTGTAAAGATGACATAAAATAATATGCAGCAAAATGACTTGTGTGAGGTCTGGTTCAGGATGGATACTCAAATTATTTTAATTCCCTTCTTCCTTGTCTGCCTGCCTGCCTTTCATCTTGACTGCTTTCCTTCATCCCCTTCTGGCAGGAGGGCAGAAGGTAAGGAGATCAAGTCTGAGCGTTGCTACACAGAGGCTGGTGAGCTTGACTTAATCTTTCTGTTCCTTAGTTTTCTCACTGTTAGAAGGAAAGAATTCATTAAATAGATCCTCTAGGAGCCCTGCAGGTTATCAAATTCTACAATTCTATTTTCTTTGATTCTTGAATTACACATGAAAATATTTGACTGTACTTTCAGTCACAAAGTTGTTATAGTTTTTGTCCATCTAAAGGAAGGTTGTGATCCTAGCTCTCCACCCCTTTACACCTGGGAAAGATTTTCACAAATATAGCTTGACTGAATTCGTTGCCTCCCAGCTGACTTAGCAAAATCCAGGCAGCTGAATGGATGGGCTTCTATTAAAACAATGATGTTTGATTATGCAGCTGCAGCACTGGGGAGAAGAGATTGAACCAGTATTTATGAGGTGGGTCTGTGATGTGAACTTTAAAACTAGTTCTCCTGGAGGATTTAGATCATTATTTTTCATTTCCTTGGAAAAATGAATACCCATGTATGGTAGGCTGAATAAAGCCCCCCGCCCCATGTCCATTTTCTAATGCTTAAAACCTGTGAATATGTTAATTTACAAGACAAAAGGGACTTTGTAGGTATGATTACATTGAAGATTTTGAAATGGAGAAATTATCCAGGTGGGCCCAATATAAGCACAAGGGTACTTATAACAAGGAGCCCAAAAGTCAGAGTATGTAAATGGTGATGTAATGATAAAAGGAGAGAGAGCTTTGAGGGGTTGGGGAGGTAGCTTGAAGATGTTATGCTGCTAACATTGAAGATGGAGGATGGCCCACAAGCCAAGGAATATAGGCAGCCTCTAGAAGGTGCAAATGGTAAGAAAATGAACCCTCTCATAGAGCCTCCAAAAGGAACACAACCCTGCTAAACCTTCATTTTAGCCTGTAAAAGTTACTATTGTTTTACACCACTGCATTTGTAATAATTTAGTAAGTAGCAATAGGAAACTAATACACCATGGCTCCCAAAGTAAAAACTATAAGACATTTATTCTTCCTCCAAATAAGTATGGATCAACAGCTTTAAGGATGGGAGAATAATTTTACCTATTACAGCTTGGTAGTTGGAGAAAGGACTTGATGGGTGAAGGTGACCTAGACTCTTCAACACTTTGAAGTAAAAAAGCTTTGTAATGTCTAGGCACTGTGGGGTCTGAGGTAGGCTATAGCAGAAAGCTTCATTCAGAGGAGTTACTGATTTACTGAGGTGGAAATTAATTAGAATGGATCTATTTCCTATTGGGAATTCTAATAAGCTATTCAGTTTCAGCTCTGTTTTCTCTTCCTGCTCCAGGAATATGACCAAGATTGCCCCAGAAAGGCCAATGAGTATTGAGTTGAGATGGTATTGAGACCATATCTCTTTTCCCCAATCCCACTTTTCTATAAAGCTTAGTAAGGTTTCTTTCCCTTGGTAGAGGTAGGAAACTGGTAGCAACAGGGTGTCTGTCCGGTGGAGCAATAGGGAGCGGTCATGGACAACAAAGTCTCCAGACAGACATTGGGTATTTTTCAGTGAGGCTTTTCCTTTCTAGGTTCCAGTCTAACTTTGCTGTAAAGTAAGAGAGATCCTTTTGTAGGTCAGATTCTAGGTAGTCAACTGTGAGCCAAAGATTTGTGGGCATGAAATTTATTGGAGAATCTTTGAGGAGCAGCTCTTGTTTGGGAAGCAGGATTGGACAGAAGGAAAGTTGAACTATGATAGAGTTGCAGTAGAGCCCTCAGCTGATCCCACATGAAGCTCTGAAGCTTGAAAGGCCCTACAGAGATGTCCTAAATTGAGATGAGGGTGATGAAGGAGCAGAAGACTAGCTGAGGACAAAGCGCAAGCTGACACCCTGCAACACTCCCCCCCTCCACTCCTGGGTGGGATATGTGTGACATTCTTCCAGGAAGCTCCCAACTGTCTTAATGCCTTGCTAGAGGGAAAAACAAGGACTTGACAATGGCAAGGCCCTCAGTATCCTGTGAGTCTTCTTTAACATATGAAAGTCCTTTTGAAACCTCCCTTTTCCTTACCTCTCCCAACTCCCAACTATATAGTCAGCCACCCCTCACAACCCTGGTGCAGCAGCTCTTTCTGCTCATGGGTCCTGTTCTCCAACTCTATAATCAGCCACCCTTCACAACCCTGGTGCAGCAGCTGTTTCTGCTCACAGGTCCTGTTCCCATGCTTTAATAAAACCACCTTTTTGCACCAAAAACATCTTAAGAATTCTTTCTTGGCCATTGGCTTGGGACCCTACCCCACCAAACCTTACCTATATTCCAAAACCACATCAAAGGAATTGGGCCTTTATATCCCCACAGTGAGCAGCCACTGGACGTCTGGCTGCCATGGAGTTAATTTGGAGTGAGGCAGCTCCCTTCTGCTGAGGACAGTACCCCAGGAGAGAGTCAGCTGTGACCCACAGGCAGCCAGCACATGCAGGCAGCAGGGAAATGAGTGCCTCAGTCCTGAGTCAGAGAGCTGGGTGGTATGCCAGAGCAATTGTATAGATCAGTGAATGAATGTGGAGAAGGGAAAGCACAAAAGTATCAGTATCAAATAGAGCACTTAGCTGGATGCAGATTTGGAAAGATAGATTTATAGCTTCTATGTCATTGTTTTAGCAAAGGCACTTGCTTAATTACTTAGTTCCACCTCCAGTAATCATCCTTTTTGTTGCTTGTATATCCCCATGAGGATGAAGAAGAGAGAATTAAGATAGTTGAAAGTCAAAAATAAGCCTTATTTTAAATCTCAAATTTCAGTCTTGATGAAAAACATTTCCATGTGCCTTTTCACATTTACCTTCCTTGAACATTTTCATCTTTGCCTTTCTTTGTCTACTGTGATTGAAGTAGTATTAAGCAAAGTAATTGTGTCAAGTTGGGTATAAGGGAGGAAAATAGGGGCGCCTGGGTGGCTCAGTCAGTTAAACGTCTGCCTGCAGCTCAGGTCATGATCCCTAGAGTCCAGGTTTGAGTCCTGGGATTGAGCTACACTTGGGGCTTCCTACTCGCCAGGGAGTCTTCTTCTCCCTCTCCCTCTGCTCCCCCCACCCATCCTGCTCTCTCTCTCTCTCTCATTTTCTCTCTCTCAAATAAGTAAATAAAATCTTCAAAAAAAAAAAGAAGGAAAATAAACACAAGTAACAGACTTGAATTCAGTGTGATGTATGTTTCTGTCCAGACCAAATATTTATCTTCACTGAATATTTATTTTAGGTGATAGAAAACCCGTAGATTAAGTAATTATTTTAAATGAAAATGGGCAGCAGGAATGGACTGATAGAACATTAAGGTCAGGAGTCTCTCTTTGAAGTTCTTTATCCCTACACGTTATTTTTAATTTGTTGTTGTTAAGTTGTTGAAAAATCCATTTTCCTTTGTAACTCTGTAACATCGTGAGGACTACTTAAGGTAGATTCTAGCTCAATTACATCAAGTTACCATGGTGTCTTTCTACACGCTTATTAAGTCCTTTTCACCCAGTTGTTAGCCTTTCCTTTTTTTTCCATCTCACTTTTATATTTTACAAATTTTAGCCCCACCCACCATATCTTTATTATTAATTCATTTAGCTTCTGTTGCAAAGAGATCAAGTATTCATTCCTTTTTGAATATTTACTTCCCTACAAGCTTAGAGATATTTGACTGACAGCAACAGCTACCCCCATGAAGCCTGTGTAAACATGAGTTTATGGGCTGCTGTGCAGGCATCTTTGGTGATTTACTTTCAGGTTATTGGGATTTATTTATTTTTTGATGGACTGGTAAATTATGAGGCCATGGACCTTGCCAGGTTTTCAGGTATCAACCTAAAATGCCTTGCTGGAAAAACTGTGGTTGGCACTGCAACACAGGGAATGACCAATGATGCATCATATTTTTTTAATAGATATAATGTTTTAATAAACATTCTCCTCCTAAAGCAATGGATTTTAAAATAGGCTTTTGCCTTGAGCCATGTAGCTACCCAGCTGTGAGTTTTATAAGGCAACAATCTCCACATCATTAGATGTTATGACTAATATTCCAGTAACTGAAATAATAGCTATTTACATGAGCATAAAAAGTTAAAATGATATTTAAGGTGTGCTTACCCTCAGAAAAGTGTTCCTGTAAAAGTGATGCCACAAGTTCCTTATTTATTTTCTCCATATCGACTTGTAAGGATTCTTTGCAAGCCAAAGAGTGGTTTAGAAAACTTATCCTAGACGGATACCAGGGACCTCTCCAACCTTGAGAGCAGGGTAGGATTGCCTCTCACCTCCATTCCCACTGACCTTTAAGAGGTTAGGCTTCCTGAACATTTCTGTTGTTGGCTCATGGCTTTGCAAGGTGCCCTTGATGTTTTTGCTTTAAGTTACTGTTTTGCTCTTTTACTGGTTTCTATATGAAACCTGGTCACATTACAACAACACTTGCTGAGCTTTTTGTGGGTTTTACTAAAAATTTGGAAGATGTCAGTTAGTACACCCTGTAGCCTTCTGCCATTTCTATGGCTCTACTTGCTTCCCTCCTAGCCTAGCTTCCTGCCATCATTGCAAAAACAAACACATTTCTCTCATCGTCTTTCTCAGAGCACTGCTTGGCCCTCTGAGATCTCATCTCTTATTCCAAGCACTTATCAAGGTGTTGTTTTTTTTCTCCCAAATAATGAGTCTGGTGCCAATATAAGTATAAAATTATTTTCCTCATCTCATTACATGTTTGAAGACTTTTATTTTCTATTTCTACTAAGTATTTTGCTCATAAGCATGTGCTGGTTATATGGCCACGGAAGGGAAATTTCTCTTGATTTTCTATTGATGTTTCCTATTCTAGGCAGGTAAAGGAAGGAAGAATAGTACTACCAAGAAGTTCAGGATGGACAACTTTTAGAGGGGAAATGCAAGTGTTTTCGTTTCCTCTCTCTAGTGCTACATGAAAATGCTCAGTCAAGAGAAGAGATTTCCTTCTACTCAATCTAACTGGCTCAGGCTTAGAAACAGGCAGTCCAAGCTCATCTATTTTTTGACCTGTAAATCTTTATCATCCAAATGACAATTTCATTCTATTTCCCTTGCTATTTTGGCTTATCTCATAGAAATGTTGATCCTTTTGGAAACACAGAACAGAGTAATTCTTCCTCTTCTCTCCATTTATATTCTTCTCACATCTTGCAATGGTTTGAGTTTCCTAAACTTAACCTAGTTTTAGTTGTATAATCTAGAAGTCTGTATTTGGTATGAGAAAACTGAATTTTATTCAAAAACGAAGTTTTTAAAATAACAGACTCGAGTGGAAGTATGGTAAATTTTTTTCTTGCTCATAGTGTATAAAAGATGCAGCTATTTCCTTGTTCCTGGAGAATGTGAACTAGGTATCAGTGACAATGTCAAGCCTCTTCAAAGCTTTTATTTATTTTAAACTATAACTTTGGTTGTTTGCAGGGTCATGTTTTTAGGGTCCTTGTAAAGTGAGTGAATCTGACTAGATCATCTTCCATCCTATTCTACATCCTAATTTTAATCTAAATATAAAATTCCCTTAAGTGGTCCAGTTCTCAGCTCCCCCCCAAGTCCCTACTGGATTGGTATATATAAATTCTTTAAGAGACCAAAACTGAGTTTCCTTTATCCCCTTTCCCCTTTGTAGCCTTGCCCATAATAGAGGATCTGTTCACTCTGTAGAGTGAATTCTTCCTCTCTTAATTTGATAAGGGAGTAAGTCCCTGAAGCTGTTTCATGCAGTGGTTTGTTAGTATAGAAGGAAACATGAATTGATCTGAAATTCTCCATGCTGTTACACTGAACCCATCTTATATCAGGCATCCAAGAATTTTTTACTTTCCTAACTAAATTGTAACACTGAGTATCCCTGCACACATCCCTTTCTCCTTAGTCATGTGAAACTACTAGGGCATTTTGTAAAGGATGGGAAGAAATCAGAGCCACTTTTCTTAATTCTCTGTAGTTTTATTAATATTAATGAAACAGCATGAAAAAGTTACTTGAAGAGAAAACAAAGAAGGCCAGTGGGTACCAAGAAAAATAGAGTTGCCTTCTTGTCAGCATATAATTCCACTATGAGTGAATCTCGTTGCTTCAAAAAGCTGGAGAGGTATTTCTTGTGATTTGATTTCCTCTCCCATCTTATCTGTAGGAATCCCAGGATTCACAATAGAATCATCCTGGCATATGCTTTCTCCTTCACTGTTTTGATACTGAAAAAGGAGTACTGCTTTGCCTAGGACAATATTTGCACAGCATGCCCACGGCTTCAGCTGAGTCTTGAAAGACTTTGCGGGTTATGACATTCCCCTAAATGTGCTGAGCTTTCTTTAACCTTTCATAAAACATTGTGATCTTTATGGACTGTATCATATTGTGCAGTAATGTGCTTTATTGTCCACAGAATAAGCTTTTCTTAAAGATAATTGGAAAGCTGGAAATGGCTGCTATCGGCTGATTTTTAAAAAATACATTATTTCTGAAATGGGGCTGGTGTAATAATGACCCTATCTGTTCAAGATTTAAGATTTGTCTTGGCAGAGAAAATTGATCCATTTCACCTTTGTCTAATGGAAATTTTTATCTAGGATTATCTGTTTATGTAAATGAATGTTCCTCTGAAAAGGGAACTTGAGGGGCTGTAAATCTTGGTGACGCTTCAGTTTCATAGGGGAGAAATTGGAAAGGATTCTAGTATTTATCTGCCTGAAATTGGTTATAAAAACAAAATTATCTTCATGTACCTGCAGCATCTGATGTTTCCTGGAATTTCATTATATTTTTGAATAATTCAGTGCAATAGTAAGAATGGTGTTTCTGTATTACCTCGTTCAGAAGTTGTTTTTACTTTTTCTATTTTCCAGTTCCTTTCTAATGCTGACATTAACAAGGAAGGGAAGCCTTTTGCTTACCTACATTTTTAGGGATGAGTTTTTTTTCTGCATAATCTTAATAGTCTTCAGCTATTGTAGGCTCGTTACCTGCAGTTGTATGAAATGTGTTAGCAGAATATCCATCATTTCTCTTTTTAAAAAAACAGAGGTTTATATGGGTTCTGATCTGTTGACCAAAATACTGAGGTTACTAACAGAATTGCTTTACATTCAACAAAATATTTTAGTTCTTCACAGTAATCTTTGGGCCAAGCTTTATCTACAGTATTTGGAAGTCATAAGGTGATAACTTTCAAAAGTCGTCAGTGGTATGACAGATTCTTTTTCCTCAAGTCAAAGGAAAATTGGAGAGTAAGATGAAGTCATTTAAATGTCAGCTAATCAGAAAAAAATGAAGGGAGTTAAAAATATAATTGTATTAACTTTTTTGAAGAAATGCATTATTTCTTTATAGAGACTACTAACTTTATTATTACCTGGTGGTTATCAGAATTATACTGTTTTTATGTTTCTCTTGTAGCTACTTGCTTGGAAGTTTTTCTCCTTTAGGTAATATTTGAGTTATCTCACCAGGATTTGGGGAAAAAAATGTTACAGTCCAAATATGACATGACTGTAATTATTTAGCTGTGTGGCATATAGACTAAAAATTGGTAAGGAATTTTATTTTTTCAATATGAATCCATTCATAACAAAGTGTGGAAAGGCAGCAACCAGGAGTAGTTTTGCTGCCTGGATTATTCTTATTAAAAAAATCATATTTTTGACATCCCTATTTGGGTTAATCATTGCAACTGTCTTTCAGCATTATAAGGACACGGTAAGTAGAGTACATAATCACCTCTGTTTTTCAGGAAGTGGAAGGAAAATGTAGCAGTGTGGGATAGAAGACGGCATGGGGCTGGGAGTTAGAACCGGTCCCAACAGCTGGAGAATTGTGAGTTTGGAAGAGTCACTGCAGTTTCTAAGCCCTAGTTTCCTCATGTTTAAGATGCACATTGAAAACTTGTGCTGAAAAGCAACTGTGCTGTGAGGAGTCAGAATAGTGGTTGCCTTGGTGGGGGGAAGTGATGGGGCAGAGGTGGGGGTGTGCAGCCACGGCTGCGGGGCTTCTAGGATGCTGCTGGTGGTCCGTTTCTTGAGCCAGGCATGATTTACACAGCTGTATTCATGGTCTGGCCACTATTCTGGTTGTATAATAGTTCAATTAAAAAGTTCCCTCAAACTCCTACTATTTCACAAGATCACTGGGGGATCTGTATTTAAAAACATGTAAAATATGGTAATATGCCTTCCAATTTTAGGTACAAGCCTCTTCAAAAATTTGTAGCTTTTTTTGGTATAGATCACATGTATAACTTTCCACATTACCTCTCACCTGACTTTTATTTATTCTGTGTGTTTCTGTACCTTATGTAGTTCAGTACCTGGACCATATGAAGGTCCAGTAAGTTTATTTTCTACATATATATACATATACCTATAATATGCATGTATGTATGTATATATATATTTACATCTGTATAAATATCTATATAATAAACTCTCTCTATATAATAAACTCTACTCTGTTAGAGCATTGGTTAAGAAAAAAGACCCCCAAAATACAATCATATGTAGAACCAGTGACATTATCCAATTTGAGACTCTAAATATTTCCTTTTGCCTAGAAGATGCCCTGACCCCCATCATTGATTCCAGCATCTGTTTGGCAGCTTTGAAGGACATAGATAGAAAACAAACTGTAATTTAAACAAACTTTAATTTTCGTACTGGATGTGACCTTTTAAAACTTCTAGTTCAATTCCAGCCTTCTAATTTTAAAGATGAAAAATGTGTAATCACTTTAGTTTTTCATATCAATATTAAAAAGTAGCTCTATGATAAAAATAGTTACAAAATTAATATGCTCTAATAAAAAGAAAGCTTTCATTTAAATATTAAAATTTATAAAAACATAAGGGACAATTATTTGAATCAAGAAAGAATTCTTTACCTTACAAAATTTTTCCTTTAAATAGCAAGACTCCTCCCCCAGTGCACTAAAAATTATTCCCATATTTATCTTTGAATGAAGCTAGCAGTACACATTTAGATTAATTACTATGAAGACATACGAAGTCAGGAAGGCTCCCTAGGAACATTCCAGATACACCAGGCCTTTAGGAGGCAGATTAAAATGTTAGGTTTGTGGTAGAAAGGAAGGATTTTGGGGACCTAAGATTGCACAGACCTCTCCAGCTAAGCTGGAGCTCTTAACGATCAGGACTTTGCACTGTTTATCTTTATGAGGTATGAGGTGGCCTCATATAGGAGAGGAAAAGAGTTCTGTGGTGGACTAACCTGGGTTTGATTCTTATTAACCAAGTAGCTCTGGACACATTTCTAAGCTTCATTGTCTATAGCAGCAAAATATGCATGGGAACACTTTAACCTACCAGAGTTGTGCGCACTCACCAAGAAGACCTTGGTAGAGTCAGCTCTCATGCATGATAGGTGAGTTCCCTTCTTCCTGCCTGCAATCTCATGATCTGACTTTGGGATCTGAAGGAGTCCAATAAGTAATACCACCTTTCTTTGCCTGAGGACCAGTTCAGAGCCAACAGCACAGTGGATGTAATATATATAATGATAAAATTACAAATATGTATATATGTATCAAACATTCATTGTGAAGTACACATATATATACTTTATATATATATATACATGAAAGTATATGTACTTTAAAATATATATATAAATACATATATATATATATATATATATGTGAATCAGCTTTATTACTGATAAAAGTTGGCTTAGAGGAATGGCTTACGTATGCAGCAATAAGGATCTTCTTGATACAGGATCCCAGAACTACATCACACACTCAGTCACTGTAACTAGCCTTGGGCCTCCCCATGTAGGTTCCTGCCCCTGTTGACTGAGGGTATTGAGAAGACAAAGGTGTTTGCTCTTTTTGGCTAGTCTTATTTTCAGAAGGAAGGAGAGCCGAAGAGGCTAAGCCAGTCATATTTAGTTTCTCCTTCCAAACTCGTCAGGCTGATAAGGAACTTTGTCTCACTGGAGAAGTGAGAGAGCAGCAGAGTGAGACCAAGCACAAATGGATGTGCCTCCACTGGGAAGAAAATATCAGCCATGAAGATCAGGATGTCCCTCAACATCAGCATAGGGAGCATGATCCATAGCAGGTGAGAGATGCATGTTTGGTAAGTAGATGGGTTTGTATTTATCCCTAATGAAAATTCATTTTGTTGGAAGAAGGCTATCATTTCAGGCGGTAAAAAGCACTTTGGATTCTGGTTTTCTCATCTGTGGTAAAAATCATCCTATTTTTTCATGCTTGTTAGATCATCATAATCTAATATTTGGCTAGATGCTTTGCCAGAATCCAGGTAGGCTATTAAATAGCAACAGTTTGGTGTAATAGAAAATACAGAGGTGAACTTCTAACTCTACCATTACTTATTTAAATTTTAAATCAAACATATGTAACAAACTTTCTACTTCCTAAGAGGGTTTTTTTTTTTTAAATCTCAAAAGGAACCTGTAAGAATCTCACAAAATTTGAACCTACTTTTTCACTGTCAACAGAGACTTGTTGGCAAATGTAATTATAGCTATGTATGTATCTGTACTTTTAGACGCAGATAAAGCAAAGACCCAGACAGTTTTCCTGGAAAATCAGAACTCAAAAGGAACGGCAGGAATGCTAGAGGCTAGTCTGGGTGGGAGAGACACACACTGCATGAACTCTTAATTTTAGTCCGCCATGCTGAGAGCAGAAGTTGGTGCCAACTGGTTAGATCTAAAATAAATAGATATTATGTGTTTGGCAGAGTAGAAAAGTCATGCATTGCAGAAGTAAAACTCAGTATATTTGTCATCCAGAATAAAAGGGTATACTCTAAAACTTGAGGTTTGCCAGGTTGTAGGGAGCAGAGGTTATATATTTGGCAGGGTTCCCTCAAGGCAGCTTTTCTAAGTGATATGAGACAACCCACCTGGATTTTGGCACATGAAGGTTATCCAGTGTCCCCTTGGCCAAGTTTTCCTTAGAATGTCCTACATGTGAAGCGGAGTTCAGGGGCACCAAGTAAAGGGTCAGAGGCCATGAAGTGTCTGTTGATTTTTTTCTTCTTTTTCACTTCTCAAATTTTAGGGAAAACCCTCATCATTTGAGGTCTAGTTTATTCCAATTACAGCTTTTTCTTTGTCTCAGGTACTCTGCTAATTGCTGTCCCTGAATCTTCCCACATCATGGTGTAAAGTGACTCCCTATTGCCGACTCATCAAATACAACATTTCTGGATTTCAAATCACTCATAGTCTGGCCTCCCCCCTTAGATAAAATGAATGGTAAAATGTATAATTTACAAAATAATGATTTAAAAAATGTATTTGTACTCATCACTCACTTTTAAGAAATAAAATATTACAAATACCCAACCCATCCTCCATTGTATTCTCCTCTTAATCCCAAAGGTAACTACTATCCTGAGTTTGAGTTTAATATCCTGCAGCTCATCATACTTTTAATACAGATGTATGTATCCATACGGTATTATTTGCATGATTTCAAACCTGAAATAGTACTATTATTGTATGTATTCTGTAAAGTTTCATTTGTCATTATTTCTGTGAAATTTATTCCTGTAAATATGAATAGCTCTAGTTCATTCATTTTCACTGAATAGAATTCCACTGTAAGAATATCACAAACCTAATTCCATTCTCCTTTTGATGAACATTTACATTTTCAGTTTTCTCTATTGAAAACAGTGATACCATCTGCATTCTAGTACATAGCTCCTTGTACACAAGTGTAAAAAAGTTGTGTTGTTTGTTTAGGGTGATTGTCTAGAAGTAAATTGTGGTTTATAATGTATGTTCATACCAAACTCACTTAAAATAGTCCAGTTAACCTCTGACATGGATGTACCTATAAATACTTCCACCCTCGGTGAGTAAGAGAATCTGTTGTTCTTTATCCATGACAACATGTGTATTTCCTGACATTGACTTTGTCTGTCTGATGGGTGCAAAATGGTATCTCACTGTGGTTTTAATTTTAAGGCAGAACATCTTTTCATACATTTCTTGGCCAGTCTGGTTTCTTCTGTGAATTCCCTCTGTATATCTAAGGTTTTGGTACCATTTATTAGTGTATTGATTCATTCTACAGTTGATAGACATTTGATTTGTTTTCTGTATATGGCTATTGTGAATAATGCTTTGAATATTCTTTGACATGTCTTTTGATGTGGAAATTCACTAGTTTCTGTTGAGTGTACCCCTAGGTATAAAGTTTCTGGGTTAACATTAGAAGGTACAGCTCAATGGTCTTCCTGTGTGGTTGTACTAATTTTACTGACCATTTAGATATCTCTTTTTATGAAATGCCTGTACTATGTTTCCTGTCCATTTTTCTTTTGGGCTATATGACATTTTTGTTTATAGAAGTTCTGTGTACATATGCATTGTGAGCTTTTTGTTAGTTATAGGAGTTTGAAAATACATTCTTACATCCATGGTTTGCTTTTTTCCTCTCTTCATGTTGTTTGATGAGCAGAAATTCCCATTTTAACATCATCATGTTTATCAAAAAATTAATGTTTTTACATCCTATTTAATATCTTACCTCATCTGACATCAAAAGACTCTCTCATATTATCTTCTGTTAACTTTATTGTTTACCATTCATATCTACATTTATATTCAATTTACTAATTTTTAGTGTATGCTATGAGGTTAAGGTAAAGTTTATTTTTTCCATGTGGGTATGTAATTGTCTCAGCTCTACTTACTGATGTTTTCCATCAGTTCATTACACATTTGTCATAAGTCAAGTGCACATTTATACATGGACCCTTTCAGGGCTCTCTAATATATTCTAATGATATTTGTCAATCCTTACGCAAATACCATATTTTCATAATTACTTTAGTTTTATAAAAAGTCTTGGTATCTTGTAGAGCAGGTTCTCTCTATGAATGTGTTGCCTTTTAAAATATTTTCCCTAGATTTTAATAATATTGGTGCTGTTTTAAATATCTTTTTTTAGATTGTCAGAAAAAGTAATCTTTAGCTTGTTACTGGCATATACTATAGAGTTGGTTATTGAATATTGCTTTTGAATAAGTAACCTTACTAAATTCATTGACTTATTTTGATAATTTACCTGTACATTCTTTGGATATTCTACATATACAGGCATACCTGCTGTAAGTAATGACAGTTTTATTCGTTACTTTCTATCCTTATATATTATTATTATTTTCTTCTCTTATTGCACTGGTTGGGATCTTCAGGACAATTTAAATAGAAGAGATTAATAAAGGTATTTTGTAGTTTTCCTGACCTAATAAAGGAAAGTTATTTATTAATTTATTTGAGAGAGAGAGAGCATGCACAAGTGGGGAGAGGGGCAATAGAGGGAAGGGGAAGGAGAGAGGGACAAGCAGACTCTGCAGTGAGTGTGGAGCTGCTGTGGGGCTTAATCTCACGACTCTGAGATTATGACCTGACCTGAAACGAAGAGTTTGATGCTCAATTGACTGAGCCGCCCAGGCACCCCAATTTTTAGTATTTTAAATATGTTTGCTATAGATATATGGTAGCTAATTTCCCCATTTCCTCCCTGCTTCCGCAGATCTACCATTTATCTTTCTGCACTCTGATTTTTACCCCAGTCTTTTGTACTGCATCATCTGGACCCCTTGTTTACTGATTTATGGTTCGGTTTGGTCAACATGATGCAGTGGCAGAAAATCAGGAGGGTGAAAGCAGAAATAGGTGTGGTCTTCATCCTTCCAGACACTTCCCTGTTGGACTTGAGGAAGTAACTGCACCATCGGTCACATTCTGAGTTCCTTTCAGCAGAACTCTCTTGTCGCTACATGCTCTTGCAGAGTCTAATAACTGTTTCCTCCCATTGTTCTTTCAGGGTTGTAACAGCTTTTCTTTCTTACTGTTGTTAGCTATGAGGTGCCTCACCATTCTTTGTGGTTTTTCTTATAAACATACCTTTATAAGTAATTCCTTTATTAACCATATTGAGTGTGCTGTTTCCTATTGTTACCCTAATATAATTGTCAGATTAAGGAAGTTTCTTTCTATTCTTTTTGCTAGTATTTAACAAAATCATGATCAGATATTAAATCGTATTATTCGTTTTTGTCTTCTTTTTGATGATTATATGATTTTTCCCATTTATTCTGTTAATGTGTTAGATTACATTGGTTGATTTTGCTGTTTTTCCTGTTCAGGAGATATCACATAGTGAAATATATCAAAGTACTCTTTTAATCTCACTTGGAATAGTACTTTCTATTGGTTTGTTGTGGCCATACCTCAAAAATGGGATGTTAACAGACACTGATGGCACTATACACATACTAGGAGGGTACAAAAAGCTTTATTATCATATTATGAGGCTTCCTGGGGAGAGAAGGGCAGGCCTCCCAAGATTGTCCAAAAACAGTTTGAAAGAGTAGGGAAAGTAGACTGACATGGAATTTTTATGGTGGTTAGAAAGTGGGCAGTGCTGAGAGCTCCTGTGCATGAATAGGGATTTGCATGATTTAAACCTCCCACTGGTGCCAAAGGAGGGAGCACCACCTGGGTTTTCTTATTAGTTTTCCCAGATGTGGGGCAGAAAGGGAGGAGGGAAGAGTGAGGCTTATAAGATATAAGGAATTACACATCAAAAATATACAGTCACACTTCATTGTAGGGTTTATGTCACTAATTGGATACAGAATTAGATTCCTTTGTCTTATTTTCATTTTTTCATATTTCGAGACTGCTGTTCGAATATATTTAATTATCTTTAGGAAATTCATGAATTATTTGTAAGGGAAAACAAGTTATTTATAAGGGAAAATTAGATCATTATCAGACTTTTCAGTAGCATTGTGTTATGTCCTTTCAATATATAGTTTTAGGTTACTTTGACTTCAAGAAAGTGTGCTTGAATTATAGTTTCTCATATATGCTTTGCCCAATATTCATATGTTGAAGCCCTAATTTCCAATGTGATGTTAGTTGGAGTTGGGGCCTTTGGGAGGTAATTAGTTTTACGTAATGTCATGAGAATGTTGTCCTCATGATGAGATTATTGTGCCATTTTTTAGGAATAAAACCAGAGAGCTTGTTTGCTCTTTATCTCTACCATGTGAGGGTACATTGAGAAGGTGGCTGCCTGCAAGTTAGGAAGAGAGCTCACCTGGGAATGGAATTGGCCAGCATTTTGTACTTGAATTTCCTAGACTCCAGAACTGTGAGAAATACATGCTTATTCTTTAAACCATTCAGCTATAGTATTTTGTCACAGCTGCTAGAACAGACTAATACAATACATGTTGGATCTTCTTTTCCTATCTTTTATATCTAGCCTTTTTTCTTGACCCTTTTTTTGCCTCTTTAAAAAATTTTTTAGGGGTGCCTGGGTGGCTCAGTCGTTAAGCATCTGCCTTCAGCTCAGGTCATGATCCCAGCGTTCTGGGATCGAGTCCCGCATCGGGCTCCCTGCACAGTGAGAAGTCTGCTTCTCCCTCTCCCATTCCCTCTGCTGTATTCCCTCTCTCTCGCTGCCTCCCTCTCTGTCAAAAAAAAAAAAAAAAAACAAAAAAAAAAAAAAAAAAAGTGTATATATATTATATATATATATATATATTCTTTTCATTTTCTACTAAGTCATTGTCAAATGTGTTCATTCACTCCTGCACTCTTTAAAATTTAATCTTCTAGCATTCTAAAATCTAAAAATTCTATTTTCCCTTTTACTTCTAATTGTTTCCCAAGCTCTTTTACCTATCTCTCTTTTTAAAGGTGTGAAATGTTCTCTTTTTAAAATCACTACATTTGTATTTTTTTTTCTAATTCTTATTTATGTTTTTCATTCATACTTCTGTCATTTCTTCTAATTCTTTTTGCTCTCTTTGGTTACAATTTCCCCTATTTTGTGGATGTGTCTTTTCTGACATGCTTTCATCTTTGCAGGGATGTTATTTTATTGATTATTGTTCTTTTTTCCATAACATAATTTCATAAAATTTGAACATGACTCTACTATTGCTAATCTTTATGAGTTTTCTCATAATTTTGAGAGATTATGATAGGACATGATGTCTTTTGTAGATTCACTGCTTTAGCATTCTCTCTTATGTTGTTCTCATACTGTGATGTCTGTACACAGTTGGCCATTGAACATTGTGGAGTTTAAGGGTGCTAATCCCCTGCATGGTGAAAAATCCACCTAGGATTTTTGGGTTCCTCAAAACTTAACTACTAATAACTTGTTGTTGACTGGGAGCCTTACTGATAACATAAACAGTTAACACGTTTTGTATGTTATATTATATACTATATTCTTATAATAAAGTAAGCTAAAGAAATTATTAATAAGAAAATCCTAAGGAAGAGAAAATACATTTACAGAACTGTACTCTATTTACTGAAAAAAATCCACGTGTAAGTAGACCTGTGCAGTTCAGACCCATGTTGTTCAGGGTCAGTTGTACTTCCTTAATTCTGCTTCTGCTCTCCTTCTACCCTGGGCCTTCTTTATCTTTTGCCTCTATTATCTTTACGTTACTCAATTAGATTCTACTCCAAGCATTTTTTTCTTGGTATTGGATTTTGTCATGTAAATGAGATTCAGTATGCTAATTTTGATAGTTTACTGGGCCAAGACTGTTCCAGTACTACCAGATCTTATTGCTATTCCCTTGCATTTACTCATGAGTTGGATTCTATAGAAACCCTTTCAGTTTCAGATGCTGTTCTTATATTGTACCACTGCATTTACAACGTTGGGAAATTTGAGAGTCTCTTCATCTAAAGCTATCACAATCCCTATTGCCTTTCCTCCACTTCTCCTTAGACTGTTTCTGATACTGTAGGGATCTTGCAACTGATACTACAGTGATCAGTAGTTTGTCTGTATCTATTCATATCTTCAAGTTTCTGAGACTTCCACATTACTTAGTTTTGCTGTAGATGTTGTCTGAGGGTTTTTGGTTTTGCCACTGCTATTTTCTGTGTCTATTTTCATGGGAGAGATTAAGGGATATTAAAAAAACCAACAACTATTATCTTGCTCCAGCTTCTTCCCAGAATCTTCCTGATCCTTCATCTGTAATTATTTAATTGATATCTTTCCCTCATTAGAATGATTTTGAGACCTTTTTGGGCAGAAAAAATGCCCACTTTTAGAAAGTAATTGCTTATTTTGAAAAAAAAACACAGTTGAACATATATACACCAAAATAAATAATTATATAAATAAATAAGTAAATAAAGTAACTATGTGAGGTAATGGATGTGTTAATTAGCTTAATTGTGGTAAAGCCTTAATTGTGGAAATTGTAATACAACAAACTACCGTATAACTTTTCCCGGATTTGCCAATTACTATCATTTTGCCGTTTTTGCTTTATTACTCTCTTTCCACTCACACAGACACACAGATATACATATTATATTACTATTGTTATTGTCTTTGCTGAAAAATTTGAGAATACAGACATCATTCCCCTTTATATCTAAAACCTTCATTCTGTTCTAAGGAATGAGGAAATTCTCCTATATAAGCACATACATTGATGAAATTCAAGAAATTTAATGTTGAAACAATGCTATTACCTAACATATTCATATTTTACCAGTTGTCCAAATAATGTCCTTAATTTTCCAAATTCAAAATCCAGTGTAGGATCTCTCATTACATTTGGTAATCAGGTCTCTTCAGCCTCATTTAATCTAGTATATGTTCAGGGTTCAGCCTTTCTTTGTCACAACATGGTCATTTTTTTTTTTAAGAAAAGGGAATCCAATTGTATTGTAGAATGTTCCTCAAGTGGGGTTTGTTTAATTGTTTTTTCATGATTATGTTATGCATTTTTGTCAGAATTATGACACAACACAAGTGACGTTGTGTGCCTCTCAGTGTATCGCATCAGGGACATGTAATGTCAGTTGGTTCCGTTATTGGTGATACTGGTTTGATTGCTTGGTTAATGTGACATTCATTAGATTCTCTACTGTATAGTTATGATTTTCCCTTTTTTAATTAATTATTTATCTGTGGAGAGATAATATAAGACTCTGTAGATATCTTATTCCCCATCAAGTTTTCACTTAGTGGCTCTAGCGTCTCCTTGTTGTTTTCATGTGTATCAGTTATTACTGTGATATTTGTAAAATAATAAATTTTATGACTATCAATCTTTCTATAGTTATTAGTTGGCATTTTAATATAAAGAAGAGTTTCCCTTCTATCATCTTAAGTAATTAGCAGTATGATCCTACAGATTAAAAAAAATTAATTGGTTATAACTAATTATTATTATTTTTTAATTTTTTAAAAAATTTTTTAAAGAGTTTTTTTTAATTTATTTGACAGAGAGAGAGATAGCCAGCGAGAGAGGGAACACAGGCAGGGGGAGTGGGAGAGGAAGAAGCAGGCTCCTAGCAGAGGAGCCTGATGTGGGGCTCGACCCCAGAACCCTGGGATCATGCCCTGAGCCAAAGGCAGACACTTACGACTGAGCCACCCAGGCCCCCCTGGTTATAATTAATTATTATCACTTTGCATTTTTATGCTCAAATTGTCTCAGATTTGGCTAATGGGAGCCCCTTGAAGCTGGCTCCTAAGTTTTTTTCCATATTTACATAATTTTTGAGGACTTCTAATTTTTTGGAACAAAAAGGCATTCCTGGAATCTCATATAGCAAGGAGCCTTGGTTCTTTTTAGTAGGGAATGATATTTAGAAACCAAGATCTTCGTACCAGGTATATTCATGGCTATTGCAGGCTTATTGTTTTCAGACATCCCCCCTCCTTTTTTTTCCTTTTTTTTCTTCAGAAAGAGCTAGGAAATCTCTAAGTTTCTTTTTCTCTTCCTTTCTGTCTCCATTACACTGATACTTCTAATTCCAACCCAGCACTACAAGGTTATTCATTATTTTCTCCCATCCTTATTTGTATCACTTTTTTTTCACAGTGAGAACTTTGGCTCCCCCAAATAGAAATTTATGTACTCGATTTACTCATTTGCGTAATTGTATTATACACTTAAAGTAGTTTCAGATACTCTCTCATTACCAACATTGACAACAAACCTACCAAGTAGAGTTCATGATTTCTTTGTGGTTCTTTTTATTTTTAGTCTTCAAGTTTGTAGTCAAATAGCCTTCTGTTTTCCTTCTTCTTTATGGCTAAATTATATATATAATCACATTTTTGTTATTCATTCATTAATGGACACTTAAGTGTTTCCATATCTTGGCTGTTGTAAATAATGCTGCAGTGAACATGGAGTGCATATATTTTTTTGAGTTAATGTTTTTGTTGCCTTTGGACAAAAATCCAGAAGTGAGATTATAGGATCGTATGGTATTTCTATTTTTAATTTTTTGAGGCATCTAAATAATGGCTATATCAATTTACATTCCGAACAGTTTACCAGCATTCCGTTTCTCCATATCCTCACCATACTTATTATCTTTTGTTTTTTGATAAAAGCCATCTCTCTTTTTTTTTTCTTTTTAAGTAGGCTCCATGCCCAGTGTGATGCCTGGTGTAGGGTTTGAACTCAGAACCTTGAGATCAAGACCTAAGCTGAGATCAAGAGTCGGATGCCTAATCGACTGAGCCACCCAGGCTTCCCATCGATAAAAGCCATATTAACAGGAGGGAGGTGATATCTCATTGTGGTTTTGATTTGCATTCCCTGATGATTAGTGATGTTGAGCCCATTTCCATATACCTGTTGGCTATTTTATTTTATTTTATTTTACTTGTTTTAGAGAAAGCGAGAGAAATCACAGAGGAAGAGGGAGAAGCAGACTTGCCACTGACCAGAGAGCCCAATGTGGGGCTTGTTCCCAGGACCCTGGAATCATGACCTGAGCTGAAGGCAGATGCTTAACCGACTGAGCCACCCAGACTCCCCACCTATTACAGGCCATTTGTATGTCTTCTTTGGAGAAATGTCTATTTCCTTTGTTCATTTTTAATTGTTTTTTTAAAAGATTTTATTTATTTATTTATTTATTTATTTATTTATTTATTTATTTAAGAGGAGAGTGAGAGCGAGTTAGGGGAGGAGCAAAGGAGGAGGTAGAGAAAGAGGGAAAGAATCCCAAGCAGACTCTGCCCTGAGTGTGGCTCCTGACACAGGGCTTGATCTCATGACCCTGAGTTCATGACCTGAGCCTAAACCAAGAGTCAGACACTCAACTGACTGAGCCACCCAGGTGCCCTAATTGTTTTTTTAAAATTACTTTTAATTTATTTGCTTTAGAGATATGAATTCCTTATATATTTTGAATATTAGCCCCTATTCAGATAGATGGGCTTGCAAGTATTATCTCCCATTCTATAGGTTGCTTTTTAATTTTGTTGTTTCATTTGTTTTGAAGACTTAGTTTGATGTAATCCCACTTTTTATTTTTTTAATTAATTAATTTATTTATTTATTTTTAAGTAGGCTCCATGCCCACCTTGGGGCTTGAAATCACAGCCCTGAGATCAAGAGTCACATGCTTATCGACTGAGCCACAAGGCACCCCTTAATCCCACTTTTTAATTTTTTTCTTTTTCTTTTATTTTTTGCCTGTGCTTTTGATGTCATATCCAAGATATCATTGTCAAGACCAATGCCAAGGGTTTTTTTCCCTTATAGTTTCTTCTAGGAGTCTTATAGTTTCAGGTCTCATGTTTAAGTCTTCCATTCATGCTGTTCAGCATCTGCTGAGATAATCATATAATTTTATTTTTCATTCTGTTAATGTGATATATCACATTTATTGAGTTGTGTGTGTTGAATGATCCATTCATCCCAGTGATAAATATCCCTCTTGGTCATGGAGTATGTTCCTTGTAGTGTGCTGTCAAATTTAGTGTGGTAGATTCTTGTTGAGGATTTTTGCATCTATGTTCATCAGGGATATTAGCCTATAATTTTTTTCTTGCATTGTCCTTATCTGGCTTTGGTATCAGTGTAATGCTGGCCTAATAAAATGAGTTTTTAAAAAGACTTAATTAATTTATTTGAGAGAGAGAGAGAGTGAGAACAGGCATGCATGGGGGGAGGAGCAGAGGGAGAGAATCTCAAGCAGACTCCATGTTGAGCACAGAGCCCAATGCCGGGCTCAATCCCATGACCCTGAGGTCATGACCTGAGCCAAAACCAAGAGTTGGATGCTTAACTGACTGAGCCACCCAGGTGCCCCTAATAAAATGAGTTTTGAAGTGTTTCCCCTGCCTCAATTTCTTTGAAGAATTTGAAAAAGATTGGTGTAAATTCTTCTTTAAAATGTTGATAGGATTCACCAGTGAATCCATTTGGCCCTGGGCTTTTTCTTTTTTGGGAGGTTTTTGATTACTGATCAATACACTTAACTTGTTATTGGTATGCTCAAATTTTTTTTATTTCTTCATGATTCAGTCTTTTTTCTTATTTATTTTATTTTAATTTCAGTGTAGTGAACATACATGTTATATTAGTTAAGATGTACAATATAGCGATTCAACAATTTCTTATACTACTCAGCGCTCATCAAGGTAAGTGTACTCTTAATCCCCTTCACCTGTTTCACCTACCCACCCCCACCCACCTCCCCTTTGGTAACTATCAGTTTGTTCTCTATAAGAGTCTGTTTGTTGGTTTGTCTCTTTTTTCCCTTTGTTCATTTGTTTTGTTTCTTAAATTCCACATATGAGTGAAATAATATGGTATTTGTCTTTCTCCGACTGGCTTATTTTGCTTAGCATTATACTGTCTAGATCCATCCATGTCTTTGCAAATGGCAAGATTTCATTCTTTTTTTATGGCTGAATAATATTCCACTGTATATATTTACCATTTCATTATCCATTCATGGTCACTTGGGCTGCTTCCATAATTTGGCTATTGCAGTAAACACGGGTGCATATATCCTTTCAAATTGGTATTTTCATATTCTTTGAGTAAATACTCAGTAGTGCAATTACTGGGTCATATGGTAGTTCTACTTTTAATTTTATGAGGAACGTCTATACTGTTTTCCACAGTGGCTGCACCAGTTTGCATTTTCACCAACAGTGCATGAGGGTTCCTTTTTCTCCACACTTGCCAACACTGTTGTTTCTTGTGTTTTTGATTTTAACCATTCTGACAACTATGAGGTGATATATCATTGTAGTTTTGATTTGCATTTCCCTGCTGATGAGTGATGTTGTGTATCTTTTCCTGTGTCTATTGGCCATCAGTATGTCTTCTTTGGAGAAATGTTTGTACATGTCTTATGCCCATTTTTAATCAGATTGTTCATTTTGTGGGTGTTGAGTTGTATACTTTTTTTAATGTATTTTAGATACTAACCCTTTATTGGGTATGTCATTTGCAAATATTTACTCCCATTCAGTAGGTCTTCTTTTAGTTTTGGGGTTGTTTTCTTTGCTGTACAGAAGCTTTTCATTTTGTTGTCATCCCATAGTCTATTTTTGCTTTTATTTCCCTTGCTTAAGGAGATATATCTAGAAAAATGTTGTCATGGTCAATGTCAGAGAAATTACAGCCTGTGCTCTCTTCTAGGATTTTTATGGTTTCAGGTCTCATGTTTAGGTTCTTAATACATTTTGACTTTACTTTTGTGTATGGTGTAAGAAAGTGGTCCAGTTTTATTCTTTTGCCTGTAGCTGTCCAGTTTTCCCAGTACCAGTTGTTGAAGAGACTGTGTTTTTTCCATCACATATTCCTGTCTCCTTTGATGAAGTTTAATTGACCATATATTCATGGGTTTATTTCTGGACTTTTTATTCTGTTCTGTTGATATGTGGGTCTATTTTTGTGTCAGTACCATACCATTTAAATCTGGAATTGTGATACCTTCAGTTTTGTTTTTCTTTTTCAAAATTGCTTTGGCTATTCAGGGTCTTTTGTGGCTCTATACAAGTTTTAGGATTATTTATTTTAGTTCTGTAAAAAATGCTGTTGGTATTTTGATAGGGATTGCATTAAATCTGTAGATTGCTTTGGATAGTATGGACATTTTAACAATATTTGTTCTTCCAGTTCTTGATTATGAAATGTCTTTCCATTTGTTTCGTCTTCCAGTTTCTTTCATCAGTGTTTTATAGTTTCAGAGTACAAGTCATTCACCTCCTTGTTTAAGTTTATTCTTCGGTGTTTTATTATTTTTAGTGCAATTGTAAATGGAATTTTCTTAATTTCTCTTTCTGATGCTTCATTATTAGTATATCGAAATGCAATGGACTTCTGTGCATTAATTTTGTATCAGGCAACCTTACTGAATTCATTTATCAATTCTAGTAGTTTTTTGATAGTCTTTAGGGTGTTCTATACATAGTATGTCAACAGCAAATTGTGAAAGTTTTACTTCTTCCTGACCAATTTGGATGCCATTTATTTATTTTTCTTGTCTGGTTGTTGTAGCTAGGAATTGCAGTACTGTGTTGAATAAAGCAGTGAGAATGGACATCCTTGTCTTGTTCGTGACCTTAAGTGAAAAGCTCTCAGTTTTCACCATTGAGTATGGTGTTGTCTGTGGGTTTTTCATATATGGACTTTATTAGGTTCAGGTATGTTTCCTCTAACCCTACTTTTTGAGGGTTTTTATCATGATTGGATGTTGTACTTTGTCACATGCTTTTTTGCATCTATTGAAATGATCATGTAGTTTTTATCCTTTCTCTTATTGATATGGTGTGTGTTGATGTGATATGTTGTGTGTTGATTGATTTGAGAATATTGAACAATCCTTGCATCCTAAGAATAAACCCCACTTAGTCATTTTGAATGATTTAAAAAAAATGTTAGATTTGGTTCACTAATATTTTGTTGGGGATTTTGCATTTATTTACATTGTAGATATTGGTCTGTAATTCTCTTTTTTGTGGTATCTTTATCTGGTTTTGGTATCAGGATAAGGCTGGTCTCATAGAATGAATTTGGAAGTTTTCCTTCCTTTCTATTTTTTGGAATAACTTGAGAAGGATAAGTATTAACTAAATGTTTGGTAGAATTTGCCTGTGATGCCATCTGTTCCTGGATTTTTGTTAGGAGTTTTTTTGATTACTGACCCAAAACTGTTTTAGTTTTGTTAGGTTATATGTTTCTAGGTATTTATCCATTTCTTCTAGGTTGTCCAATTTTTTGGCATGTAATTTTATAATACTCTGTTACAAGCCCATGCATTTCTGTGATGTTGGTTATTTCTCCTCTTTCATTTCTGATTTTGAGTTTTCTCTCTGTCTTTCTCTCTCTTTTTCTATGAGTCTGACTAAACGTTTGTCAATTTTGTTAATCTTTTCAAAGAATCAGCTCCTGGTTTTCTTGATCTGTTCTTTTTTTTTTTTTTTAGTTTCTGTATATTTATTTCTGCTTTAATGTTTATTATTTTCTTCCCCCTGCTGGTTTTGGGTGTTGTTTGCTCTTCTTTTTCTCTCTCCTTTAGGTGTAAAGGTAAGTTGTTTATTTCTTGCTTCTTGAGATAGGCCTATTTTTTTTACATACTTCCCTCTTAGAACTGCTTTTGCTGCATCCCAAAGATTTTGTGTTTTCATTTTCATTTGTTTCCATTTAATTTTTGATTTCTTCTTTGATTTCTTGGTTGACCTATTTATTGTTTAGTAGCATGTAATTTAACCTCCATGTATTGATGGTCTTTCCAGGTTTTTTCTTGTGATTGATTTCTAATTTCATAGCATTGTGGTTAGAAAAGATTCATGAGATAACTTTGGTCATTTTGAGGTTGTTGAGACTTGTTTGTGGCTTAATATGTGATCTGTTCTGGAGAATATTCCATGTGAACTTGAAAAAAGTGTGTTTTCTGCTGTTTTAGAATGGAATGTTCTGAATATATCTGTTAAATCAGTCTGGTCCAATGTGTCATTCAAATCCACTGTTTTCTTGTTGACTTCTGTTTGGGTAAGTGGGGTATTAAAGTCCTCTACTAATATTGTATTACAATTAATTAGTTCCTTTATATTTGCTATTAACTGTTTTATGTATTTGGCTGCTCCTGTGTTGAGTGCATAAATATTACAATTCTTTTATCTTCTTGTGGGATTGTCCTCTTTATGATTACATAGAGTATACTTCTTTAAGTCTCTTGTTATAGTCCCTGTTTTAATATCTGTTTTGTCTGATAGAAGCGTCGTTACCGTGGCTTTCATCTCACATCCATTTGTATGATAAATCTTTCTCCATCCCCTCACTTTCAATCTATACGTGTCTTCGGTCTGAAATGAGTCTGTGGTTGGCAATATATAGATGGGTCTTGTTTTTTATCCATTCCATCTCTCTGTGTCTTTTGATTGAGCATTTAGTCTGTTTACATTCAGAGTAATTATTGATATGTATTTATTGACATTTCGTTACTTGTTTTATGGTTTTTCTTGTAGTTCTTGTCTGTTCCTTTCTTCTTTTGCTTCTTGCACAGTAAGTTGGCTTTCTTTAGTGATATACTTGGATTCCTTTCTCTTTTTTTTTTGCATATATATTACTTGTTTTTTAATTTAAATTCAATTAGCCAACACATAGAACATCATTAGTTTCAGATGTAGAGTTCAGTAATTCATCAGTTGCATATAACACCCGGCGCTCATCATATCGTGTGTCCTCCTTAATGTCCATCACCCAATTACCACATCTATTTCTAGTTTTTAATTTGTGGTTACCATTAGGTTTGTATATAACATCTTCTGTGTATAGCAGTCTATATTAAGTTGATCACTTAAGTTTAAACCCATTCTTTACTCCTCTTCCCCACTATGTTTTAGGTATATGGTATCATACTTTACATCTTTTTATTTTGTGAGATCCTTGAGTGATTTTTACAGATTTACTTATTTTTACTGCTTTCATGTTTCATGCTTTTCTTATACTTACTTAGGGTCTTTCCATTCAAAGAGTCCCCTTTAACATTTTTTGTAAGTCTGGCTTAATGGTCATGGATTCCTTTAACTTTTGTATGTCTGGGAAACTCTCTATTTTTTCCATCTATTCTTAATGATAGCCTTGCTGGATAGAATGTTCTTGGCTACAGATTTTTTTCCTTTCAGCACTTTGACTATATTATGCCACTCCCTTCTGGCCTGCAGGTTTTTTTTGCTGTTATTTATTCAAATAAATATTTTGTTCCTTTTTCTCTCTCTTCTTCTTCTGGGATCCACATAATGTGGATTATTATGCTTGATGGAATAACTGAGTTCCCTAAATCTACTCTCATTTTGCACATTTTTTTCTCACCTGCTCAGCTTGATTATGTTCCATTACTCTGTCCTCCAGGTCACCAATTTGTTCCTCTGCTTCCTCTAGTCTGCTTTTTGTTCCATCTAGTGTATTTTTAATTTCATATGTTGTATTCTTCATCTCTGATTGTTTCTTTTTAATCTCTTTGTTAAGGGTATCACTGATTCTTCCACTCTTTTCTGAAGTCCAATGAAAATCTTTATGATCATTATTTTAAATTCTCTATCAGGCATATTACTTATATCCATTTCACTTAGGTCTTTTGCTGTGGTTTTGTTCTGTTCTTTCCTTTGGGACATATTCCTTTGTCTCCTCATTTTGTCTACCTCTCTGTGTCTATTTCTCTGTGTTAAGAAAATCAGCTATATCTGCTTGAAAGTAGTGGCCCTGTGAAGAGGTCCTGTAGTGCCCTGCAATGCAGAGGCCCCTGTTTATTGGAACCTGGTGCTGTCTTTTGAGAATCCCATAATAAGAATATTGCTTCTGTTAATGGTGTCCTATGAATCTCATAGGCTGTCTTCATTTTTCATTTTTTCTCCTTATTTCCTCTGATTGGATAATTTTAGTAATCTGTTTTCAAGTTAACTGACTTCTTTATCTTCTGCTTAATAGAATCTGTCATTGAAGCTCTCTTTTGAGTTTTCCAGTTCAGTCATTGGACTTCAGGGCTTCCATAAATGTGTCCTCATCTGTGGGTGGTTGTTAAAGTCAGTGATTCTGTGGGGGCTTGGGGGCTGAAATCTAGTATTCTTCCATATTGCTGATATCTCTGAATATTCATTGTTGAATGAATAAAGTTTATATTTAATTTTTGGTAGTTTCTCTCATCCTTATTGATTTAATTATTCTTTTGAATACATAAAACACTAATATGTTTCAAAATATCAAGACTATACTAAAATATTCAGAAAATTGTCACTTTCTCTTCATCTCTTTTATCTTATTCCCACCCCTATTCCCAACACTCACTATTAACCAATTTTATTAATTTTTATTTTTCCTTTCTTTTGTCTCCTTTTGAAAAACAAGTATATTTACTTTCTCCATCTTTCTTACCCAAAGCTGCACATTTTATATATTTTACTTTTGTATGCTATATATTCTTTCCCCCCTCTCAAAATTATAGACAGCAAATTTCTTCCTATAAGTTCATAGAGATCTTTCTTATTCTTTTTTACGTTGTGTTGATTTATCACCATTTATTCAATGGTCTCTTGTATATGAGCATTTAGGATATTTCCATATGTCACAATTACAGATAAGGCTACAGTGAATAACTTTTATATATGTAGTTTTGTAATGTTAGAAGTGCATTTTCAGGGCACATTCCTAGAAGTATTTTGCCATGTTTTTTTTTTTTAATTTAAATTCAATTAGCCAACATATAGTACATCATTAGTTTCAGATGTAGTGTTCAGTAATTCATCAGTTGCATATAAAACCCAGGACTCATCATATCACATATCCTCCTTAATGTCCATCACCCAGTTACCCCATCCCCCACTCACTTGTCCTTCTGCAACCCTCAGTTTGTTTCTCAGACTTAAGAATCTCTCATGGTTTGTCTCTCTCTGATTTCTTCCCATTCAGTTTCCCTCCCTTCCCTTATTCATATGTGGAATATTGCCATGTTAAATGGCATATGCATATGTAGTTTTCTTGGATATTATTAAACTGTCCTTCCTGCACTGCACCATTCTGCATTCCCAGAAATAATGTATTACGGTGTCCATTTCTCCATAGCCTCACCAGCAGAATATGCTGTCAAGCTTTTGAATTTTTTTCATTCTGACATGTGAGAAATATTCAGTGTAGTTATATGTGTATGCAGTTAAACATCTTTTCATATATCTGTGATCCGTTTTTTTTTAAAGATTTTATTTATTTATTTGACAAAGAGAGAGAGATAGCCAGCGAGAGAGGGAACACAAGTAGGGGGAGTGGGAGAGGAAGAAGCAGGCTCCCAGTGGAAGAGCCGGATGCGGAGCTAGATCCCAGGACCCCGGGATCACGCCCTGAGCCAAAGGCATATGCTTAACGACTGAGCCACCCAGGCGCCCCTCTGTGATCCATTTTTTAATAATTTTTTTGGTCAAATGTCTACCTGTGTATTTTGCTCATTCTTTTATAAGGTTTCTGAATCTTTCTTTCCCTCGACTTTAAGAATTCTATTTATTAGTGAGGCACCTGGGTGGTTCAGTCACTTAAGCGTCTGTCTTTGGCTCAGGTCATGATCCCAGGATCCTGGGATCAAGCCCTGCATTGGGCTCCCTACTCAGTGGGGAGCCTGTTTCTCCCTCTTCCTCTCCACTCCCCCTGCCTATGTGTGCACACACACTCTCTCTGTCTCTCTGTGTCAAATAAATAAATAAAATCTTTAAAAAAGAATACTATTTATTAGGAAAAAATTCTATTTATTTGGGACATTAAATCTTTTCCCATTTTATGTATTATAAATATTTTCCCCTTATTTTCATTTGTGTTTTGATTTCTTTTATGGAATCTGAATTTTAAGCCATAGTTAGAATGCTTTTTACTATCTACTCTCTTATGTATTTATAATTTCATTTTATACATTAGATCCCTTATCCATTGGGGTTTATTTTTGTATATGATGTGAGATATTCTACCTATTTTTAAAATATATATTCTGTAGTACCAATTTATTAAAAAGTATATGTACACTAATGGTTTGAGATGTTACCTACATTATATTGTAAATATCCATATGTATTTGAGTCTATTTCTGGACTCTCTATTCTATTCTTCCTATTTAACTATTCATGCACTAGAGTCTTCCTGCTTTATTTATAGTATGTCAAAAGTTCATAAATAACAGAAATAAAACCAATGAAACACCAAAGTAGTAATTAGAAAAAGTTTATTGTGCACACACCAAAAAGACAGTTTGCAAACTGTGAACAGTTAAACCAAAATATGGAATGAAGCTTGGGGGCATTGCTTATACAGTGGAAAGGCAATGACTTTTTTTTCTTCACAGTGATTAGTTATAATAGTAGAATTTTCTTAGATAATAGAGAATAGGTTAATGGTCATCTCATATCAATTTTGGAAAAGAGTTTATGTTTTGCTTTTGATTTTCAGAGGCTTAAGCAAGAAATGATCCAGGTCAACTTAGTCTTGCAAAATAAGCTAAATTAAGCTTATGTGACTAAACTTATTTTATCTGCTCAAGGAATTTTTAATGCTGGTCTCTGTTTTTTATTTTAACACTATGTTTAATATCTTCTATGTCTCCTCCCCCAATAACTCTTTTTTGTTGTTTTTGTACTTATTTTTCATGTTTTTTTAATATGAGCTTTTGCATCAATTTGTCTCATTCCACAAAAAATTTTGTTGTTAATGTTATTAGTTTTGCTTTATGTTTGTGAATTAAGGCCACCTTGAATTTTAATTATTGTTAAGTATTTAGTACTTAGCATTTTGCCAGGCTTATAACATTTAACAAATATATGTTAGATGAGCAGATGAATAAATAAATGAATACTTTTATGGTTTACATGTCTTATAATTTGATTCAAACAGGCATGTCCTTGAATATGTTTTATTTTAATTAAAAGGTAAAAAGCACATTCTTGTGATAAAAGAAATAATTACAATATTTAAAAATATTTTTATTCATTTATTTTTTAATTCCAGTATAATTAACATACAGTGTTATATGGGTTTCAGGTAAACAATATAGTGATTCAAGAATTCTATACATTACTCAGTGCTCATCATGATAAATGTACTCTTTATTCCCTTTACCTATTTCATCCTTCCTCCTACCCATCTCTCCTCTGACAACCATCAGTTTTCTATATTTAAGAGTCTGTTTTTTTGTTTCCTTTTTTATTTGTACATTTATTTCTTAAATTCCACATATGAGTAAAATAAAATATGGTATTTGTCTTTCTCTGACTGACTTATTTCACTTAGCATTATATTTTCTAGATTCATCCACATTTTTGCAAGTAGCAAGATTTTACTCTTTTTTTTTTTTTGTGGCTAGATTACTATATGATCCAGTAATTCCACTGCTGGATGTTTACCCAAAGAAAATGAAAACACTAATTCAAAAAGATATATGCACCCCTATGTTTATTACAAACTTATTTATAATAGTCAAGCTATGGAAGCAGCCTAAATTGTCCATCAATAGATGAAAAGATAAAGAAGTTATTATATATATATATGTATAAATATATATACACACATACACACACACACAATCACAATATTAACAAGTATATTTTTTTAAAGATTCATTTATTTATTTTAGAGAGAGTGAACAAGTGGAGGGAGGGGCAGAGGGAGAGAGAAAATCTAGAAGCAGAGTTCTTGCTGAGTGCAGAGCCTGACAGGGGCTTGATCCCAGGACCCTCAGATCATGACCTGAGGTGAAATCAAGAGTTGGCCACTTAACTAACTAAGCCACCCAGACACCTCATCAAGTGTATTTTTGTCTTTTAAAAAAGAGATCTTTATATAGAAGTATTAAGAAACAACCACCAACCTGCTCCAACGGCAATTTTGAGTATATTTTAAAAGGCACCTTTCCGGGGTGCCTGGGTGGCTCGATTGGTTGAGCATCTGGCTCTTGTTTCAGCTCAGGTCATGATCTCAGGATCCTGGGATCGAGCCCCGTGTCAGGCTCTGTGCTCAATGGAGTCTTTTTGTCCCTTTGCACCTCCTCTCTCATTCTCTCTCTCAAATAAATAAATAAAAAAATCTTAAAAGGCACACTTTCCTCAAAAACTTTACTATCATTTGATGGAAAATTATCATAATACTCTGATTTATTTAAAAGGATGTTGCTTTATTATTTAAATAAATATACAAATATATGATTTCTGTCATGTGACTAGTTCCCCTTCAGGTCATACACTGTACAAACACTCACAGTTGTACGGGACTATCTTGTGTAATAGTGTTTAAAACAAATTTGAGGTGGAATAATGACATAAGCAATAATAGTGCCATTTCCACCTGAAGAGGACAAGCCTAAATATTAGAAATAGGTAAATTGTTCTCTGGGTTTTTCCTTTAGGTACTTGCATTAGCTTATCTGTATTCTTTTATGACATAATCCCTATATCCTAGCAGAGAAGGTTTACTTATACCCTCTTCCGTGTGTGCACACAAGCACAAAATTCCTTTAATTTTAAGAAGTCCCAGTAGGCTTTTCCATCTTTTTGTGCCTCTTTCACTGCTGAAATGCAGCTGCCTCAGCTATGGAAGACAGCAGCCAACTGGCACAAAACAAGAAGTACAACAGTTGGCAGAAAGGAAATTTTGTTAATGACACCAATAATGTGAGTCAATTTTCCTGTGAAAAACTGCATGATTAAATCTTTGATGGAGCAATGGCAAACTTTTCTTTTAGTCATCTCATAACATATATATTAGTTCTTTCTTACATGTAATTTTTCAATTTCAATAATATTTCTTGTTTTGAAAAGAAGGGTATAGGGGAAACAAACACCAACAAAAGGTAAAAGCTGTAAACATTGTTTGCCAAACTTTTTTTGTGTGTGTGTTTGTGAATGTAAACTGTTTTCATCTGCAGTTCCAGGTGATCAATAAGGATTTCCCTGGATTTTTAGGAAGTTTTCCTCACTCATGATTCTGGGTAAAGTTAAAAGTATCGGGTTTGAGAGCCAATGACTGGTGTAGCTATCAGAGCCTGTTTTATTCTTGCATCATAAACTCCATTGAAAGAGTTAAGGAATTGTAATACAGGCATGCACACTGATTCATTGTTTGGATAAGCTCTCATGAGCTTTCATAAGGCACCTAACTCAGCAAGAAACAAACTTGCATAGTGGTTAGAGGCAAAGAATTTATTGTCAGATGGACCTGGTTCGTGTCCTGTCTCTGCTGAAATATATTTTTTTAAATATTTTATTTATTTATTTGACAGAGATAGAGACAGCCAGCGAGAGAGGGAACACAAGCAGGGGGACTGGGAGAGGAAGAAGCAGGCTCACAGTGGAGGAGCCTGATGTGGGGCTCCATCCCGTTACGCCGGGATCACGCCCTGGGCCAAAGGCAGACGCTCAACTGCTGTGCCACCCAGGCGCCCCTCTGCTGAAATATTTTAACAAATTAATACACTAACTCTTCTAAATGTTAACTTTCTCATGAATAAAACTGGGATGTGGATATGGTAAGAACAATACGCTTGGGTTGTGAGGGTTAGAATAGGGAATGCGTAGCATTCTGCTAGCTATTACGTTCATTAGGTAAGGTAGGTCAGGTGTTTACAAATGTGAACTAGCCAAACAAAGTGCAGAAAGTTAATGGAACCATACATTTGTTCTAAGCCTATATGTCATTTCAATTCCACAGAGAAATGAGAGTCTAAAATTTAATATTCTGTTTCTTAAATTACCTGTAGACAATGGTCACTGTGTGTTTTCAGGTTTTCTTAGGAGACTTATTCTGGTGCCTTAAAAAAAGCAAAAAAAACAAACAAACAAAAAAAACCCATTGATCCTATAGTAAAAAAAAGTCTTGTAAGATGTTTGTATACAGAAAAAAGGCATTGAACAACTTAGAGGTATTAAGAGTCAATAAAAATTACGGCAGAAATATCCACGGCTGATTAAACCATTTTCCCTGGAGACAGCACTGTTCAATAGAAATTTCTGTAGTAATAGGAATGTTCTATTTCTGTGCTGTCCGATAAACTAGCCACTAGCCACATGTGGCTATTGAGTACTTTGTATTTGTCTAGTGTGATAGAACTAAATTTTTAGTATTATATAATGTTAGTTACTTTAAATAGCCAAGTGTGGCTAGTGGGTATTGTATTGGAGAGCAGAGCTTTATGGTATCCAGTCCACAATTGGAAATATAAATTATTCTAAAAGGAAAGTGTCCCTTCATTTACAATTTTTAAGGATCAGTGGTATGCAATGTACCAAAGATGACTTTTTGCTACGTAATGTTTGTGCAGTATAATTCTTGAGACCCGATTTGCCAGCATTGAATAAGTATAGTTCTGTAAATTTGTTTTTTGGTTGTACTGTAGTTCAACAGGACTGAACACTCACCTGACTAGGGCAGCTTGGCTGTGAAACCTTCATTTCCCCCCACCCCCAAGAGCTGTTATAAACACTGGAAAAAAATTGTGGACCATCTGTAGCTGCAGATGGGGATTTGTGGACGGTGTACAAGTTGCAGTCATGGAATCAGCAGAGATGCCCAAAATATGTCATCCAAATTGACCAGTCAAGATGGTGAACAGGACATTATCTTGTTCAGATACTGGGTTTCACAACCCTACCATGGTGAGTGGGCACTTCATGGGGTCACAGGCTTGTTATCTTTCCCCATTCTCTGATAATACTATTGCTTTAACTTTCAGCAGGCTGGACTCAGAGACTCAGGGACAGTTTCACAGCATGGGTATCTTAAATACCACAAAATGTACTGCTGTTCTCATTTTTTACCATTTGATTTTTGATGCACAAAATAGGTTGTGAGGCCAGTGATCTTTTGACTTGTTTGAAGCAATGATCACTGTGGAAAATGGACTATCTTGATTTGGTTATGTTGGTGAAGTATTTTTTATTCATTGTCTTTGAGGTTTTCTTATGTGGAGCCTCTAATATACATCATTTTGCCATGTCAATCTTAAAAGCACATTGAGGCTAATAGAGTAAACTGTTTGAATTTGCTGAGAAGGCCATAGTTAAATAGGTAGTTTTCAGCTTCAGACCGTGAGGGCCATTTAAAGAAACTCCATTTATTTGTGAAGCCAATGGCCCCTTTCTTTCAGACCTAGAATTTTATACTTCTCTAAGATGTTTTGGTTTGATGGATTCATATAACACATTTGTTTAAGCCGTGTTGCAGTGATATTGAACATGGACCAGTTTGAGGCCATGATTCTGGTAGAATGATCCTACAGAGAATGCCAATGTGGAATTAAATAAACCAGAGCGCCCATTGCCTAGGTCTCTATTTGAGAAGGCTAGGCTTGAGGAGACTCTGAAGGAGCAATTTAACTTGGAGAAAGCTGTGGAATGTTTCATGAGACTTGGAAGCGGCTGGCAAAAGTTCAGCCAGTTTCTGGAATACTTGGTTAAGCATAGTTCTCAGAGGACATGGCATTTGTTCTGTGGTCAAGCAGTGGTTGTGGGGCAATTTGGATCTTATCAGAAGGGTTGGAGAGGAACATTTATGGGCTATGCCCCTGTGCAAGAGGATGAGGAAGAGCAATGGCAGGGCGCAAGGACCTGCAAAGGCCACTGTGGAAAATCTGCAGTCCTTCAGCATCTCTCACAGCAAGTTATGCAGAAATGGTGTTTTCTTTCAAGAATGCAAAATTAGGCTAACATGAAACCCATAGTTCCATGGGTTTTTGTGGACTGAGGAAATACATATTCTAAAGTGGGATCTGAACCAAGCATTCTGGGGGCGCAGTGACTTTGGCCATGCCTGCTGGGAGCACTTACTCCCCACTCTTGTCTCCAGGGGGGAGGTTGATTAGAGGATCCCTACTGGCCCTTCTCTGTCCCTGGAGAAGGAGAAGAGTCTGTCCTAAGAGGTGAGTTAGGAGGAGAAGCGAACAGCAGGGCCCAGTCCATCCCAGGCCTGTGTGGAGAGTGCAATCCGGTCAGCTCACCTCAGTCATCAGTGAACTTGGCAGCACAGCTCTGCCCTGTGCTTGTCCAGGTGCCTGTGCCCAGGTGTGTGAATTTCATTCAGGGGAGTGTCAGCCAGCTTTGTGGCTGCAAAAGATCACCCATGTTCTCCAGCCCAACTTTACCAGTAATACAATTGACATTTTGATCTCCATCCGTCTGAATTATGCCTCTACTTCTTTATGAGTTCCAAACTCAGGACAGCGAACTGGGTGATTTCATTATTGACTTGCCAAACCCCAACAGGTCTAGGAATTCTTGGGATAAGTCTTAAGTAATACTACTTGAATAATACTACTGGTATGTGAAGAAAAATATATGGGTGTGATCTGGGCCACTTTCTGAATTAACTTCCATCTAAATAACAGCAATAGCAACAACAACAATAATAACAATGATAATTAATTAAATACTTAATATGTGCCAGGTGATGGCCTAAGCACTTTTTTTGTTGTTGTTGTTATAGAATGTAGACAGCCTAAGCACTATATGTATGTTATCTTGGTTCTTACAACAAATCTATTAGATATATATGATTAATCCCATTTTTTTTTCAGGTGAAAAACTGAGGTTTAGAGAGATTGAGTAGCTCGCTCAGGGTCACACTGCTCTAAGTGGTCATTAATGCCACATAGTTTCTCATTTGCTTGAGCTGTGTACCTGTCTCCTTGCTCTGGGCTCACCTATGCTTTCAGCGTTCCCTGATGACTCATACACACAGCCACTCTAGGGTGTGGCCTTGAAAAGTGCCTTCACCTTCCTCCTGATTCCTTTGCACTTGCTTTTGTCTTGCTCTGGTTTCATATTCAGACTCAGATAGATGCCTCTGACCCCACTCAGTTTTAGTGAGCCTCTGAACTCTGCTTGTCTCTTTTTATACCTTGACTTTCTGATGCAGTATTTTACTTTGCTCATATCCGTGGCTTTGTGGTCCAAGTTACCTTGGTTATAAATATCAGCTACAATTTTAGCTTTACAAAACTTTGTCTGTCTCTTTCTTCCTACAATAGAATATGATTCAGGGGGGTTGAGGGAGGAGTAAAACTCTTATATACGCAGCTTTCAAAACAAGCTATGTGATCTTGTCATCAGAATAGAATTATTCCTCTGTATTTGCTTTAGTACAGAGCAATGTCTTTTGCCTTTTGGAGAAAAATACCCAGACGATGATCATGAGCTGCTGTCAGTGAAGCAAGAGTAGTCAAGGTGAGGCTGAGATACCTGGGCTCAGAGTCGGGTGTCAGGAGGCTGTGGAGGGCATAGGAGTCCTAATCAGGGTGGAAGCAGGTAAGACACTGTTGATGAGCCCCCTAGAGAAATTCAGTTCACATGGTAAATGTGAGGAAAAAGGTCAGGAAGATGTGTCATCAAAGCCAGCAGGAGTACATGAAGAGAAGAATTCTGGGAGCTGGGGAAGGCCTAGGGTCCCTTTTGAAATCCAAGGCCCACTTTGTTTTGAAGGTGCAGCCCTCTCACTATGGGGTCTGCTAACCATCTCCCAGGTACCAGGACTCACTGTTAATTTTAATTCATTTTGCTCATCTAGACAATCAATGACTGTTTATTGAGTCTGTATTATGTGAACAGCACTTTCGGGGAGTCAGTGATCTACTAGTGAACACATTTTAGATGCTAGTGAGGGAAACAGAGATGAGTAGTCAGAATACAGTGGGGGAAGTGCTTTTATAGGGCTCTTCAGGAGTACCAAGGACGGAGGGACATCTACCCAGCTGTCCTTGAGAGGTCAAGGAAAGCTTCCTTTAGTCAGTGCTGTCTAGTCTTTGACTTATAGGACGAGTAGGGTCAGCAAAGTTTGTGGAAAGGACAATGCGTATTCTGGGTAACATGCTTGAGAGCCTAAGGGCAAGGGAGAGCATGGCACACTGAAATTACCCAAGGATGTTCAGTTTAGCTCGATCATTGAATGTGATATGAGGATTATCAGGGATTGACTTTGGAGAGGACAGCCTGAGGCAGATTAGCCAGGGCTTATAGCTCATGTTCATGGGTTCTGGAAGCCACTGACGGATTTTGAGCAGGACAGTGACCTAGTCAGGTGTTTGTTTTAGAGAAGAGGAGCAGGTAGGCAGGCTGCTTTGCCGAGGCTCTTAGAGCCCTGTTCTCAAGTGGTTACATGTAGTGCTGGGAACATGGGACATTTGTCCAAACTGCTACTTAGTAAAGTGTCCAGGCCTCAAAAATCAGTGTCACTTCAGATGGTAGCTGCACTTGTGAGCATAGCATAACCTGTGGAGAAGTTGAATCACTATGTTGTATACCTGAAACTAACGTAACATTATGTGTCAATTTAAAAAATCAGTATTACTGTTCTGTTGATTGATTGATTGATTGAGGTGTGATTGACATAACTGCTGTGTTTCTTTTGAGCCTTCAGGTTTTGACTTTCAAAATCCCAAGTTGTCTAGAATTCCCAATCATACTTTCCCGTTCTGGATATTAAGATTCTGAATCAAGTGAACAACTGTAAAACACCCCAAGCCCATCCTCACCCCTAACAGAAAACAGAAAAATCCCTTCCAACTTAAAATGGTATTCAGGAAATGATTTTTAGTTCTTATGTTTAAGTTTAAAATCTAAAAGCTTTGATTTAAAGTCTACCGAATACAGTTTCAGGAATTGAATGGCTTTTTAAAATGAGCTTAGGTTTAAGATAATATTTAGGACTTTACATTCATGTTCTTCAAGCAGCAAATCACAAGGCTTTACTAAAGCAATCTGGCTACAAATTATAAAAACAGTTTTTAAACAAATTTCAAAGATTTTTTTGTCAGTATGATTTCAAATATGCAAAAAGAAAAAATAGTTATTTGCTTTAATAAAAGATTCTTTGTCTGAATAGTCTATGGATTATTGTTTTTTAAAATATTATATTCTTTTTTTCAACCCAAATTCCCTAGATGAGTGTTCTTGCCTGTTCAAGGTTTTTGTGTTGAACCATGAGCGTTTGTTTGTATACGTTTGAATTTCTGTGTGTTTAAATATCATACACAAAGAGAGGCAAAGCATAAATATATTTGGGGCCATAGTTTAGAATTGATGAAACTACACACAGAAAAGAGGAGGAATGTTTGATGTTTCCTCTCTGTTTCCTCTCCTCTTGCCCCTACATCTCTCTCTCTACCTCCTGCTCTTTCTCCCCACACTTCTCACCCTTACCACTGGTCCTGCCCTGCCCAATAAAGCCTCTGCACCTTCCTGCTTGTAATTTGTCGCTAATCAGCTGTCACTGTCATAGCCATGATGAGAGGTTCATCTCTGGCTGAGGGTAATGGCCTTAAAAGTCACAGAGTCAATGTCAATGGGATCGCTCCAATTCAATCACTGAGCTGAATGAGGGATGGCACCTGCTGACATTAGCACTCATTTTGAGCTCAAGCATCTGGGCCCCAGTAAATAACCATCAGTGGGTGGGTCTGGGGGACAGGTCATTAGCCCCACGAAAAATAAATATCGCTTCCCTTGATGGCTGCGAGTAATTTAGCTCAGACGAGGAAATTTCACCCTAGATTAAGTATGATGAGCCAATATCAGTCAGAGGAGGCCAAACAGTGAGAGCTTGATGAGATAGAGGGAAATTTATATTCAGCTGGCTGCATGTGAGATGAGCTCAAAGAAACGACTTACCCTTCCGGGCCATCTTCATGTGCACACTCAGTGGTGGGCTTATCTTATTGCTTGCCTTTGTTGCTTAATTTTGGGGGGTGGTGGTGTTTGAGGTGGAGATTGGAGGCTAGACTAGGGTGAAGAAGGAGAACAGGTTTCAAATTTTTCCTACTTTGCTTTTGTGATTTTGTCCTCTAGCATGTAATGTCACAGCTTAGCCCTTATGCCAGCACTTGGCTAGTGAAAGGGCTTTGCCATGCCTGCCGGCTTTCACATGCAGACCTCCCCTCCTGAGAGAGCAGACCCAGCTTTAATTGTTTTGGAGGCCCTGGAGGCTCCTTTCCAACACTAGTAAATGGGTTGGAGAGAGAGGTAAGGTAGGGCTGGATCCCTCCTTTTTGATCCTTGGGCATGAAGAGCCACCACCCTCGATTCACAAGAACATCTTTTTATTTGTCCCACTGATGTGATCCATCAAATCCAGAAGGGTTATTAATAGAAGGTCTTTATTAGAAGCAGTTTAGCTCATTTTAGAATCATATTTTATATCTGTAGGGACCTGCCCTCGGTCCACCCTTCCCTCATTGAAGTAGATATATCTCAAAGCTGGGTGAATCGAGTTCCCAAGCAGTCTTTTGCAATAGTACTGGAGACAATATTATTTCTTTTTCCGCTCCCTTTGATAACAGACCTTGGAAGATTTCAATAGGCATGTGCCAGCCACTAAAACATTTTCTAAGTCATATGCTCACCTGATCATCAGCCAAAAATTCTTTAGTATTTTTAAAAAGCAAGATTTTTTTACCTGACCTGTATATCTGAACTTTGTTCTTACAATTCTGAAAACAATTTCATTACAGAGACATGGGCTATAGTAGCATGGACACCTGGAGGATGGTAAAGCCTGTGTGCACAGATAGTAAAAGGGAAATCTTGCACAGAGGCGTGGGATGCAGAGGAATTCTTACTTATAAGAGGACAGGATCAGTGAAGACCTCTGTGAAAGCTCTTACTCTCATAAGAGCTCAATAAATATTTCTTGACTGAAATCGTAAAGACTGCTGTGGTAACCAAATGCATCTCATATAGGAACTTTTGTTTAGTCGGAACAGTGATCACAATTTTATATAGAAGGATACTTGGGTGATTATTTGTTTTTGACCTATAGTGAATGTTCAGTGAATATTTGATGAATGAAGGTTAAACAAATACTTGCTTTAAGTTTTCTTTTCTGCACTGTACATTCCGTAGGAGCAAAGACTGTGTCTTTGACTGCTGTATTTCTGTGCCTAGCTCAGTGAATGCTATGTAATAGGTGCTCAATAAATATTTCACAGAAGAATAAAACTTTTTGTTGAGCACTTCTTATATGTCAAGTACTTTGTGAGGGACTAAAACACATGTATACAAGCTAGAGTTTATTATTCAATTGAAGAAGAAAGCTATCCATATATAAGAAAGTTAAAGAAGAAAGCATGTGCTATACATACCTGTTTTCTGTAATATAATCTGATGTTGCATTTGTGTTTACCAAAATGTAAGATGAATTAAAGAAGAGACTACCATGGTAAAACTAAGGCTCTTGAAGAATTCCTATAAGAAAGAAAATATACTCCTTGATCTATGGAAATTTGAGTACGGTGATTTATATTTGATTCTTATTAGGTAAATGCCCCCAAGATATACTCTTGTCGAACCTGTAAGACTATTAAAGCTCTTCTACTCCTTTAACTAGTAGATTATTTCAGTGAATTGAGATCCACAACTTTGTGATATGTGTTGAGAAGGTATTTTATCAATCATTCAGATGAGAGAGAGAGGAGTTAGAGAGTTGCTCAATGGTGCAGACAAAGCCAAAAATAAAGCCCAAGTCTTTATCACTAAACAGGTAAGGGAATAAGGAGGGTGGTTTAAGTGTTAAATCAAGTGTTTAATTCATCCACAGAGTACTATATTATCATTGTTGTCATTAAAAGTACCCTCATGGACAGAAATGCAAAATAAAATTTATAAATCATTCTCTTATTATAGATTTTATTATAGATACTTTTGTATGCTTCTATTAAGAAAAAAGTTACTAATTGGCTAATACTTTCTAGAACCATAATGGATGAAGTTTTCTAAGTCAGGTGTTTTTTTTTGTTTTTTGTTTTGTTTTTTCCTTTTTTTTAACCTACTAACCGTGTTTCTGGCAGGCTGAGTAAAGAGGTAATTAAAAACGGCCCCATACTCCCTATTTCAATGATCTGAAATCAAAGAAAATTTTTTCTCTACAAGAATCTTTGATATAGCAGATCCTATTGATTGGATTACTTGTATTTTTACTTTTGAAGGAAATTAGATTACTCTGATTCTATACTTTTGGTTGTTTTGGAAAAAAGTTCAAAATAATTTTTATGGCTTGTATTTTTTAAAATGTAGAATTGAGTATTTCTAAGTTTTAATAAAAATAAGTTCATAATAATTTTAGGAATTAAATTATTTTCTTGTTATTGGACAGAGTATTTATATCTATGATGAATGTTGTGATTAATAATATTTATCTTGAAAATGTTTATCTTATACTAATATTTTACAAGATGTATGTGTGTAGATTTATGTTTTGTATACCAAAGTGGAAGTTGTTTTGGAATCAAATGTTGCTGTTTGTATGACTTGCGGGTTGTCTGTTTTTTCTGATTGTCCTCCTTCAATCTAAGAAATTACTGTTAAAAGTGTTACTGTCTGATGTGGAATCTACAGAGGCTCAGGGATTTAATTTCTTGAATATTTATGTTTGGCTTTTAATGCTTTGGATAATCACAATATTATTTAGCCTCACTTGGTAGCTGAAAAGTGATTATTTTCATTTGATTTTCTAATTTCAAGAAGGTTTTGTTGCCAAAAGGTAAAAGGTAGTAGAGTCAAAGTTTTAAGGCTGCTGACAGATATATATATATATATATTCAAAATTTATGACTCAGATTTGGTGACTTCAGTATGTGGGCCAGTGTTGTAGCTAAAATAGTCTTATGTCACTCAGAGTTATTTGAATGAATTAAAGCGAAGTATTGAGTGTGTGTGCGTGTGTGTGTGTGTGTGTGTGTGGTAGATGGAGGGGAGAGGAATGGGAAATTGTCTCTTCACATTCTGAATACTTCCACTAACCTTCCTTGTCTTCATATTCCTCTACCCACTTTCACCTGGGAGAGAAAGATTTGGGGCTAGGTGGAGGAAAAAAAAAAACAAGAGAAAAAAAAAGTAAATAAGAGAAAGAAGAGAGAAAAAGCAGTTGGAGCAAAGCAGAATTAAATATAGAATAATTTAGAAAAACTCAACAACAGATCGACCTGGTACAAAGACTCCTGTAAGGAGTGGGATTACCGTATTCTAGAGGTCAGGGAACAAGATGCTGTGCACTTTACATAAATCATCCTATCCCATCTTCACCGTAATCTATTATTCCCATATTATGTATGAGAAAACTGAGGCTCAAAGAAGTTAAGTAAATTGTCCAAATTCACATGATTAATAAAAAGCCATGTCACACTTGGAACCCAGGTCTCTTTGATTCCAAAGCCTTTGCTTTTAGCCACAACATTAAGTAGGCTTGTTCAGTTGAATTGAATGTACAGTGATGCAGGTTTTGCCTTAGGTGATTTGGTGTATGTGACCACCTATGATACAGAGAATGACTGGAATATGTATGTCAGAATGGCTTTGGGAAACGCATATTTTAGGCCGTATCATTGGAAGAAGAGTTTTTTTTATTTTGCTGAAAAGGTAGGAGAATATATTATGTTTTGAAAGTTTGGCAGAGAAGTTGATACAAGTGGTGACTGTGGTTATTTTCAACCATATGAAACAATACCATTATGGAGGAGATGAAAGGCTTTTCCTTTAGTTTTAGATAATAAGGGCTTTCCGGTTTCCTTCTCTTTGAGGGAATGCATAATCCTCTTCCTAAAGCCTAAAATCAAAGGATGAGAATGCAATAGAGCTATACATCGTAGATGTTATTAAAATGTGGCCACTACTAGATTATTTAGGAATTTGGACTTAATCATGTTCCTTGGCTTTCTTCTCCTTTTCACTCTTGTTTTGGAATTTAGGATATATCACTTCTTTTTTCTGATAAGTGACCACAGGATGTGTAACATTCAGCTTTGCTAGTTGTTACCAGATGTTAATAGGAGAAAATAAAGGTCACATTCATGGTGAAATGTATTTAGGGATAATTTGTATATTGAAACTTCCCATGTTTTACCTCTTCTCTTTTTACAGAGTCCTGAGAATTCTTTATTTTGTGTTTGAAAATCAGCACTAGCCATAGGGCATTGGGCTATTTTCTTAAAGATATTATTTATTTATTTATTTATTTGACACAGAGAGAGACAGCCAGCGAGAGAGGGAACACAGGCAGGAGGAGTGGGAGAGGGAGAAGCAGGCTCCCAGCAGAAGAGCCCGATGTGGGGCTCTATCCTAGGACTCCGGGATCACTCCCTGAGCCGAAGGCAGATGCTTAACGACTGAGCCACCCAGGCGCCCCATCATCTGGTATTTTTGATCCACGGTCACATTGTTCCAGAAAAGAGCACACTATGGTTGTAGAGTATTTTTATTCAATGTCCTTTTTTTCATTGTGCAAAAATAAATCAGCCTGGTTTTGAACATTATCAAAAATAATTTTAAAAAGTTTAAAGTAGCAGAAATCTTATCATAAGTCTAGTCTTTGAGTTTCAAAGTTGACATAATTATAAAAGTAAGGCAAAAGTGTTATAAAAAATTCAAATCATCAAAATATGCAAGGTAAAACATCAAAATTGTCCCCCATTCCTCAAAACAATTTTCATCATCAATAACTTGGTGGGTATCTTTGCACATTTTTCTGTGTTGTCATACAAATACTTGTTAGGTCTTACCATTAAGTAATACTTATTTGAAGATGGTCAAAGTGAACTGTTGAGTAAGACAAGATTTCATTACCTATTCTTAAGTAATTTATATTCTGTAATTGCTTCTTTCCAAACATGTCTTGAAATCACTGACAATAATACCAATGATAGAATTTTAATGTAGCAGAAATAGCCCCAAATGCTGCAACAAAAATCCTGAATTTTGGCATTTACTAGCCTCACTAATGGTGTGACTGAGTAAATCATTGATTTTCTTTTGCTCATTTCTGAGATGTCTTTCATTTTCATAGTTCTATTAATTCTCTTACCAAATAAAGAACACTTATATATAATGAAGAATGCAAAATTTAGAAAATTTCTGCCTAAGAAATCACATGGCAAAAATAAAATGGAGTAATTTATTTTTTTATTATTTATTTATTTTTAAAGATTTTATTTATTTATTTGACAGAGAGAGAGACAGCCAGCGAGAGAGGGAACACAAGCAGGGGGAGTGGGAGAGGAAGAAGCAGGCTCCCAGTGGAGCAGGGAGACCAATGCGGGGCTTGATCTCAGGACCCTGGGATCACGCCCTGAGCCAAAGGCAGACACTTAACAACTGAGCCACGCAGGCACCCCTAAACCTGAGTAATTTGTAATGGGAGGAAGTGTTCAGTATTGACTGTGCTTTGGGATAAAGCATATAGATTTATATTATGATTCACTGTAACACCTACACTCATTAAACTATAATCTTAGTTTTTAATATACTTTAGTTTTTCTTTAAAGAAAAAAAAACTTGAAACAGGTTTTTCTTTAAAGAAAAACTTGAAACAGGTGAATAAAACATAATTAGAGGAATTTCATTATGAAGGAATTGATTTTGTCTATATTTCTGTTTGCATTGTGACTCTCTTTGTAAAGCCATTACATAAATTCTAAAGGACTGTAAGATTATAAATTCAACTTGTATTTAGAATTAAAAGTTGCAAATATAATGAATGTAGAGTTTTAGTCTATTTCATATTGCTAGTGTTAGAAAATGAAATCAAGATGCAGAAAATTTCCACAAATCTGAGGAGGTCTAGTGGATATGTCCGAAGAATTTCAGGTATAATTAGATAAAAATATAATTAGATAAAAAGACAGATATCTTTAATAAGCTGACATCCCCATCCGTATTTTATGAAATGTGAAGATGGAAACTATATTACTCCCAAATTTATTCAGAATTTACACTCTTCTTCATTAGAGGCAAGTATCAAATTTGATGTCTCTGAGGGTTGTAATAGAACATTGCCAATGTATTTTTTATAATATTAAAACTGAGTATAGGCTGATTGAAACAAAAATGATTCCATGGTGTATGGAAAGATATTCTGCCTTAATGGGTAGAAGAAAAGCCTTGGAGAATTGGGTTTTATTCTCTCTTCTGTTGTACCCCAGTTATACAACTGTGATAGCTGGTACATTGTCCTTAGGTTTTCCTTAACCAGTTTAAGTCAGAAAAGAAAAGTAGGCATTTAGATACCTGTTAGGGACATTTTCTTTTTCAGTGGTGGTTTATTGCAATACAGTTCTGATGTTAATCGTCCAAAGTTAGCATCTGACACTGCAGGTTTAAGGACATAGTCCCTAATAAAACTGCCCTCACATGAGATAGCAGCTGAATATTTGGGGACTCTGGGCCAGATGCACATCTGACCCACTGACTCCAAATCCAGAGGATTCTTGGAACCCCCTTGAAACTCAATAATTCACTAGAATAACTCACAGAACTTATTTACTTATAGTTTTATTACCAAGGATACAAATCAGGACCAGTCAAATGTAGAGACACATAGGGCTGTCTCTGGGAGGATCTTGAATGCAGAACTTCCCTGCTTTCCCCCATGGGAGTAGGGGGCTTTGAACTCCTGCACATTAGTGCATTCACCAACCAGAAAGGTCCCTCAAGCTTCAGTACCCAGAGTTTTTATTGGGGTTTCATTATGTAGGCATGGCTGATTGAATCATTGTCTACATAATTGAATTCAATCTTCAATCTCTAGAGGTTGGGAGGGCAGGCTGGTATCACAGATCAAAACCCTGATCCTCCAAGAACATGGTTAGCCTGCAAGCTATCTAGGGTTCTACCATGAGTCACTTAGCATAAACTCAGGTATGAGACAAAAAGCTCATGAATATCAAAGACATTCCTTTTTCTTAGGAAATTCTAAGGATTTAGAGTCTCCTTCCAAGAAACAAGGACAAAGGCCAGTCAAATTCTTGATTATATAACAAGTTACAATGCTCCAAAGCCCTTGCTTTAAAAAAAAAAAAAACAACTTTGACTATGATTGACACACAATATCACATTATTCTCAGGTGTGCAACATAGTGATTCAGCTTCACTATATGTTATTCTGTACTCATCACAAGTGTAGCTCCCATTTGTCACCATATAACACTATTATAATACCACTGACTATGTTCCCTCTGCTGTGCCCTTTATTCACGTGACTTACTCATTCCCTAACTGGAAGCCTGTACCTCCCACTCCCGTTCACTCATTTTGCCCATCCTCCCACTCCTGATCTCTCTGGCAACCATCAGTTTGTTCTTTATATTTATCAGATTCTGCTTTTTGTTTATTCACTTGTTTTTTAGATTCCACACGTGAGTGAAATCAGATGGTATTTGTCTTTGTCAGTCTGATTTATTTCACTTAATATTTCACTTAGTATGATACCTTCTCAGTCCATCCATGTTGTTGCAAGTGGCAAAAAAATATTCATCCTTTTTTATGGCTGCGTGATATTTGTGTGTGTGTGTGTGTGTGTGTGATCTTTATTCATTTATCTGTTGATGAACACTTGGGTTGCTTCCATATCTTGTCTATTATATATAGAAGCAACACACTTTCTTTAAAACATTAGTAGAGATCTTCGTCAGTTTACAACGGGGTTACGTCCCAATAAACCTATCACAAATTTAAAATATCTCAGTAAAAAATGCATTTAATACACCTAAGTTATGGAGCATCAGAGCTTAGCCTAGCCTACCTTAAATGTGTTCAGAACACTTATATTAGCTTACAGTTGGGCAAAATCAAATAACACAAAATCTGTTTTATACTGAAGTATTGAATATCTCATGTAATTTATTGAATACTGTACTGAAAGTGAAAAACAGAATGGTTGTATGCACACAGAATGGCTATAAGTGTATTGATTGTTTACCTTTGTGACTACATGGCTGACTGGGAACTCCTGCCACTAACCAGCATAATGAGAATATTGTACAGCATATCGTAACCCCTGGAAAAGATTGAAATTGGAGGTTTGGTTTCTTCTGAATGTGTATCACTTTAACACCATTGTAAAGTCAAACAATCCTAATTTGAGCCCTCCTAAATTAGGGATTACTATTTCTACTATCTATGTACCATAAACTAGTCATAAAGTCAGACATTCTGGTTATTTTCTTCCAGGACACCTGAAAGTATACAGTTTCCTTCTCTTCCAATCCATTCTTTCCAATCCTCCACAGTCTGGTTGGAGTATGAAATACTGTTCTAATAACTGTGAATCAATATGGGTTTCTAGGCAAGGTCTAAAGAATTGAGGCTTGGGGCACCTGGGTGGCATCTGCCTTCGGCTCAGGGCGTGACCCTGGAGTTCTGGGATCAAGCCCCACGTCAGGCACTTCCACTGGGAGCCTGGTTCTTACTCTCCCACTCCCCCTGCTTGTGTTCCTCTCACGCTGGCTGTCTCTCTCTCTCTGTCAAATGAATAACTAAAATCTTTCAAAAAAAAAAAAAATAAAGGATTGAGGCTGAGAACAACTTCTAATTTTAATAAATATTAAAAATATCTGTTCTCAGTGGTCACATGCTTCTCTTAATATTTATTGACTTCAAATGTATAATTGTTGTAATTGCTACTATAAATCATAGCAAAATGGTCCATGGTCAGAGTGGATCTGATTTGGCTTTACCTATGCATGTATTCTTATGATGAGAGAGGTGTGGAAATAGACTCATCACTTCATTGTTAAAGTATATCTGAAGAACAGACTGATACAATCAAACGGTTACTTTAGTTTGGTCCCAGCTCCACTAATGTGGCCTCTTGTATAGAATAACATTAAGAAATTACCAACAGTTTTTAAAGATTTTTTAATTTATTCATTTGATGCAGAGAGAGAGAAAGTACAAGCAGGGGGAGTGGCAAAGGGAGAGGGAGAAGCAGATTCCCTGTTAAGCAGGGAACCCAACACAGGGCATGATCCCAGGACCCTGGAATCATGACCTGAGCCGAAGGCAGACGCTCAACCTACTAAGCCACCCAGATGCCCCACTAACAAATTTGGTTGGCTATTGAGTCAGGTTGGCTTCCATGGTGTGATTCATTTCATTAAATTTTGTTGCCTCAGGATTATTGTTTCCTTTTCAGGGAAACTTAAAAGGGGGAGCACTACAGGAATAACTAAAAGTGTTAATTTCTCATGGAATTTTTAACCTTAATGGAACCAACCAAATTAAGATTTAAAAATATGCAAAATTCATTTTCTATTTTTGAAAACCATTTTCTAACTCAAACCATGTATTTCCTCTTGGTAGTGGTTGGACGGCAATCATGTATGCTTTTATGGTTTGTGGAGTTCTTAGAAGTCTGAACTATGCCACATGCTGAGTGTTACGAGACAAAAATGTGTCAGCCTTGATGTTAGGCCCAGGGATATTAAATGTACTGGTTATGAAAAGCCTCTTTAGATCAGGCAACAAATAGTAGGTATTATTACTGCTATTATCCATGCAGGGTTTGTTAGGAGAGTAAGAGACAGACAGGTACTGTATATTGAAATAATTTATTTGTTGCTAATAACTAATATTGTATCTATGGTTTAGAATCATGGTTTATTTTGGCCAAGAAATTCCAATGAATCTCAAGGGAAAAAAAGAGCATAGAGGAAAAACGTGGATATCTCAAGGTTTGAGAACTGACTGACTCTTAACACTCACTTTGTGTTGTGGGCAAGAAATTAATATTTGGTTGGAAAATGATAGCAATTTGGAGGGAAGTACAGAACTGCATTTATTTTGTGTTTGGCGGCTCTATTACTCAACATTGTGAGCATATATATATATATATATACTTTTTTTTTGGTACGAAAATGAATGTTTCTTTTGTGGGAGGGTGCCATTTTATGTGATGTTGAAATTACTCCCCTACAAACTGTATTTTATCTTGGGAAGTGATTGGTGTCAAAAGCATTGCTTGTATCAAGATATATGTACAGAGTGGCGCTTGCTCAGTAATAAATGGTGCCCTGATGGTTTATGTTGATGGCGTACTGGCACAGTTTACATCAGCCATTCTTTTATACCTTGAACTGTAAGGTGCAATAGCTTCTGGATTTATATTTGTAAGACTTTTAACCATTTAAGGAGTTATTTTTAACCAATTCACACATATTTATGATATTCTAGTTCTATCTGATTTGAAAATAAATATAAAACAGCACTGCCTATAAGGCCATGAACAAGTAGGGAGTTGACACTTAGCACAAATGATGCAAGCCATAAAAATAACATCAGCAAACAACAAGAACAACAACAACTGTTATTGTTATTTTTAACAGCTTACACTTGAAAGGGTGCCCTTTTGAAGTAGATTGGTGTAATGATTAAGCACCTGGCTTCTGGAGTCAGACTGCTCAGGTTTGAATCCCAGACCTGCTAGGCAAGTTGCTTTATCTTTTTGTGCTTTAGTTCCCTGATTTTTAAAATGGGGGAAAGAATAGAAGGAGTGTTTTGGGGACTATATGAAATAATACACAGAAATACATAGAATGGTAAACTATTAATTTAATGGTGATGCTTTGCAACATCTCTAGTCCTTACAGCAACCCTGACAAGTTATTTTTTCCTCCAAATTGTGGATATAGAACTGAGTCTCAAAGAAGTTAAATGACTTGCCTTGCACACAGAGACTGAAAGTTAGGGGTGGTTGCCTTCGATTCTTGAATTCATTTCACTAAGTTTTGTTGGTTTAGGATTCAAGCTATTATTATTCCTTTTTAAGTGAAACTTTAACAAGGGAGCACTGTAGGGATATTTAATTCCTAGTTTTTCATGGAATATTTTTTAATGGTAATGGAACCAAATATCATATAGTATGCTGAAAGAAACCATTATCCAGCCTACAAATTGTTTTGTGGGGAGAGAGGATTAATATTATCATTGAGTCATAGTGTAAAATTTATGTAGTTGGGTTAAGTTGGAATTTATTTATAATTTAAAGAAAGTTAGAAGAATTTTTTGAGCATGGATGTTGCACACAAACTGTCACGCACACCTTACAGCCAATTTAAATTACATGCACCTTGATTATCCAATCTGAGAACCAGCCCTGGTAAATCTTACTTTAAGCTCCTATTAACATAAATACCTACTTTGCTTAATGAAATAATTTATGGAGATTATGAAAAAAGTGGATCTCTCTTTGAAACTGTTCTTCATACTCTCAAGATTTTTAGTGGCAAAAGCCATTGAAATGTGAGTGCTGCCCCTTGCATAATTGTGACCCTCTTGCCATCTGGTTCAGTCTATGTGTATTGTAGAGGGTTAATAGTTTGTTGAATGGTTTTGTCAAGATTGTCTTTTGTACAGCCTTCGCTGTCCTTAAACTTTTTAGAACCACCCCTCTGGAGCTTTCAGCATTAACTTTGGTACCATATAGCTGCAGTTTGACATGTTTGAACATAATGTCAACACTAGTAGACTGTGTGAGGCTTGTGATATCAGAGGCAAGACAGAATGAGTTGTTCCCAATACTTGAAATACCACTGTTGTGGGAGCAGGGGCTAAAACCCAATGAGATGAAAAGAATCGGGTACAAAGCGGAGTGCTTATATTTATATTTGAGAGCATCAGGTTAAGTTGTGATCTTATCATGTGTATTACTTAGTTCGACTGTAGTCTCTCCCATTCACACCAACACCTGAGCCAGTGTCCTGGGAATAATCCCCCATGCATCCCTATTTGCACACGCCCTTTTAGTGATTGGATTCTGTTTTACTACTCTGAATCTTAAATTGTTCTGTTCATCCCTTTTCCTCACTGCTCTTGCTGTTACACCTTTTACAAATTTGCAACCACAGTGCTTTTTCTCTTTTTATGAATGAGCATTTCTCATATTATTAAATACCCTTCAAAACATGTCTGTGTGCTATTTCATTATATGGTTCTACTCAATGAAAAAAATTCATTTATTTTTGTTTAGCTGATCTCTCTCTTTTTTCTTTTAGTTTTTATAAGTGGTGTTTCTATGCAAATTATTTAGAAACGTATCTTGGGCTAGATTTCTAGAAATAGAATTTCTGGCCACAGGTTCTCATTATATTTTAAAGGCTCTAGAAACATAGAGGTATATTTCTTTTCAGAAAGGTTACCAATTTATTCTCCCATAGTAGTATGATTGTATCCGTCTCACAAGAACCTTGGTTATTGTTGCCTAAAACAATCTTGTCAGTTCAGTAGATAAAAAATGTTTTGATGTTAATTTAAATAGTATTTTTGAATGCTAGTGAGGTCAAGCAGATTTTTGTATGTGTGCATGACTTGCATCTCTAATTTTTATAGTTTGTAATGTTTGAATAGGTATTTTGCATGTTAATATAGTAAAATCTGTTTTTCCATCATGTTTTCACTGGTTTTATACTGGTAAAATACTTTTGTAAACTGAATATTGATCTCTGTTTTATAACATTAAAAAATATTTAACTCTGATTCATCTGAAATACAGCTTGGTGTACTTTGTAAAATGAGTTTCCAATTTAATTTTTTCCAAATAGGAAATAATTTTTCCTTTGATTATTTAATGTGTTACTGTACATGCTACAGTCTGTTTTATGGCCATCTAATTAGTTCCATTGATCTGTCTGTTGATTTTTGCACAGGTTCTCAATTTGTTTTAAATACTGAAGCTTTAAAACTACATTTTGATCTTTAATAGAGTGAGTGCCCCTTTATTCTTATTTTTCAAAATACCTTTTATGTTTGTGTTTCTGTTGTCTGTTCATCCAGAGGAATTTTAGAATAAATTTATCATGCTTTTTCCCAAGGTATCCCACAGGAAAGAACGGACACATTAAAAGTCTTCTGTGTCTCTTTATTTAGTTAGATCTTATTTTACATTTTTAGTAAAGCTGTCTGGTTTTAGTCATATAAGTACCACACATGTTTTTGTCATAATTATTTATAGGCATTTTATATTCTTGATTGCTACTCTAATGGGATATTTTTTCTATGATATTTTCCAGCTCAATTTACTGGTATACATCTTTTAAATAGTTCTAATAGTTCCCATGGTAAACTTGGGCACCAGAGGGAGCTGTGGTGTAGTGGAAAGAGACCTTGTCATGAGAAGGCCTGAGTCTCAGTCCTGGCTCTGTAAATTATTATTTCCAATGTAGCCTTGGCCAAATCTTCTATAAAATGGGAGAATTCCCCCCACTTTTCACAGTGTGTTGGGAAAATTCATTCAGAATTGTTAATGTACATGAGCCCCTTGGCAGATGATCTGGAGGTATTCAGTTTGGGAAAACTTGGGAGGCAAGTATTCTCACCTTACATAATCTGGGCAGCTAATTATTTACTCAGGTGTGAGGTAGTGCTTAATGGGAAATATGGTCTTGAGATGGGGAGGAAAGAAAAAAATCATTAGCAATATTTTTAGGATTTGGTAGTAAAGTCAACATCAACTTCTGATTTTTATCTGTTAGAATTATAGTATCACATGTATCAAGAGGGTAGATTATTAGGATGGCAGCATGGTATTGTGGAACAAATAGTGATCTGGAAGTCAGGGAACATGGGTTCTAGTCCCCACTGTGCCACTTTGTAGGGTGATCCTGAGTGGTTCAGTCTTTTGGGACCTCAGTTTCTTAATATGTAAAACTGAGAGTTTCAAGTATGAGTCAAGACAGTACAGACTAATTAAAGATTGTTTTTGCAGGGGCGCCTGGGTGGCACAGCGGTTAAGCGTCTGCCTTAGGCTCAGGGCGTGATCCTGGCGTTATGGGATCGAGCCCCACATCAGGCTCCTCTGCTGGGAGCCTGCTTCTTCCTCTCCCACTCCCCCTGCTTGTGTTCCCTCTCTCGCTGGCTGTCTCTATCTCTGTTGAATAAATAAATAAATCTTTAAAAAAAAAAGATTGTTTTTGCAAATGAGATTATGGTGCTAAATGGAATACCTGATTTATGCCGCTTGTGCTTGATGGTTCAGTAGATTGGTTTCTAGTGCTTTGGATAGGTATATGATGCCGGATTTGGGTGGGCTTCCTGTATTCTCTAACGTTACCATCCTTGATGGATCAAAAATCATGGATCTTTCAGGAAAGCTTTTTTTTTTTTAAATAAAGCTAGAGTAAAAATGCTACAGTTTTAAAAATTCAAATATATTTTAAAAAATCATCAAACTATTCATGTCTTTTAGTTTGTTAAAGTGTTGACAGACTCTTAACTAGAGCCTTGGGAGGAGCAACACTGTAATCCAACGAATAATATCCACAAATCCAGGATCATGTTGGATATTATCACTCATTACCATTGTGAGAAAAGGATGATTAAACTAAGAGTTACTGGGAGACATTTCTGGTGACAGGAGGCAATGATGAAAATAAACTGACTTCAATATACATTTAGAATCGGGAATAATGGGACGTGGCAGGAAGCCAATAAATGAACATGGCCCTCCGCTCTAATCAATGAATTACTTTCCCCTCTCTCTCCCTCCTCTTGAGAGCAGCACAGGAACCTTAATGAAAAATCAATAGCCCTCTGTAATTCAAAACTGGAATCAGTTGTTTGACCTGCCTTTTTTTTTTCTTCTTCCCTTCTTTCTCTGCCTTCTCTTCCTTTTCTTTCCTTCTTTCCCTCCTTCCTTCCTTTCTCTCTTCCTTCCACTCTCTTTCCTTCCTAAGAAAATATCTTAGCTCAAACCAGAGTTTAGTTATAAATAGGCATTCTTTAAAAAGCCTACAGAAGAAACCTAACATCAGTCCACAATTTATGCCTGCTATCAGTAAGGCTTTTCTTTTTTGGCATCTCAAGACATGTTGGGCTTTAGTTTACTTCTCTCCATAGGTCCTCCATCTAATCCAATCTTAAAGATTATATGCAACAATCATTTGTTTTGTTTTCTTGATGATTCTTATGGCAGTTACTGCTACCAGTGCTGCAGATGTTTTAAAACATAGGTTTTCAGTTCTGGATGCTATCTTTACACCCATCTAGGACTGAATGGGAATCAATTTTTCTAGCAGCCCTCTCTGAATACCTTCTCTAGCATCTGTTAGCTGTGTTAAGTCTGTGCTCAAAACAAGTCAGGGCCCACAAGCCCTTGACCTAAAAGCAATTAGGACAGACTGAAAGGGAAACTGGAATGTAGGTTTTAAAATTGGGTCCTCTGTTTTTATTTCAAATCTATCACAATATAGGACAGAGATCTTCAGGGTCTCTACTAGCCCATATGCAATAATATGCTGCTAAGTCTTCAACAACTAGCTCTTTTATTGGGGATAGCCCATCTTTGTAGGATTTGCTAATTTCCTTGTTATAAATACTCCCACCATGGCTGATTTCAAACTACCGATGTGACTGTCCTTGAACATGGGTTGGGAGGAGATGCACACAATGAGCTCAGCTTGACAGCTGGTATGAGCTGTCCTACTACACCCCTATAACTATTAAGCACCTTTGAACAAATTAGAAAACAGTATCCCTTCTGGGTGGATACAGCATGGCTTAGTGAATGGAAGAGGAGATGGATTCAGTTCCTACTTCACCTCTTGACCAAGCATGATAATGTAATAGATCAACCTGCACAACCATATGTGACTTCTGGGAGTTCTTAGCTTGAGGTCTGCAAACATGGAAGGGCCCCTGGATTGGTTCCAGAGAATCTGTAACCTTCTAATCAGTCTGTGTGAGTGTGTGTGTGTGTGTGTGTGTGTGTGTGTGTATGAATGGGCTTTTATCTGGGGAGAAGATCCATGTTTTTATTAGATTTTCAACTTGAAAATTCTAATTACATTGGTATGAATCTGGGGATTTTGGAGCTACTTTTAAATGCAATTTTGTAGGATATTGAGCCATAAGACCTAGTGAGAGTCCTGAGTTTGCAGCTTTCTAGAAATTAAGATGGCAAGATTTGGCAAAATGGAAGCCAACTGAAATTTTGATAGGCCTACACATTTTTGAATACCTCATAGAGAGATGCAGTATTCACATTGTGTATAATAATGCAGTCAGAAGGCAGCAGAATTTGGTTTTTCTGCATTCACATATGCCAGTCTGAACAACAGGCATTAAGAAAATAAGAGAATATTCATCCTTTTCTGTCCTTTGTAAGTGACACAGGACATTGAGAATCACTGATTCTTTTTCTGACTTTACCTCAGGGCTGGGCATACACTCAATTTATGGTCCTTTTGCTCAGGCTCATCCTGCACAGTTTCTAGCATTTGGAAAATGTTTCTCATGGCAACATCTACTATCTGTGACTGCTGTTGGAGGGTGAGGAGCGAAAAAGGGAAGACACTGATCGCCATCTGTGGTTAACGTTAGGTAAGCCAGAGTTACAATTTAAGAGTATCACATATATAGAGGCTTAAAAACAATGCATTTCTAAAGTGCTTCAGATTTTCAGCTAATCACCCAGTGGTGAGGCCCATAAGGTATGTCCCATTATGACTGTTTTGTAGAGATTCGGGAACTAAGATTCATAGGGCTTGAGAACATGCCCCAGGGAACTGAGAATTAGAAGTAGACTCAGATCCCAAACCCAAATCTTCTCAAATCTTGTCTATTGCTCTTTGCACTACTTCCATTGTCGAGCTATCATCATACTCTCGATTGTTCCAGGGGTTGAAGGCATCAGTCTAGTCATGGATATGCTGAAGGTAAATCTCAGGATTGCTCATTGGAATGTAATTATTTTAACATTCCTGATGACATTTCTTAAGGCCCCATCTATGAGCAAGGACTTTGAAGTCACACAAACCTGAGAGAGAATCCTGGTTCTGCCTCTTACTGGTTCTACAACCAATCTGAGTCTCAGTTTTCTCTTCTGCATAGTGGGGGCAAAAGCACTTCCCTCAGGATTGTTGTGAAGATTAATGTACATAAAGTACTTAGATAATGCCTGAAAGGCACATAGTAAGCATTCACTAAGTGGTAACTATGGCAATTATTAATACTGTATTCAATATGTTGATCGACTTACCACAATGAAAACACTGTTTAAATGTTCAAGGACATAATTATTGGAAAGCACTGTATGACAAGCTTTATTTGAAAACAGCTGCACTAAGATATGTATAAAAGATTCCAAGTAGAACCGTATGGCCTATCAAGCTTTGTTTCTACTCTCTAAACACCAGACTAGTCTACCCAAAGGAGCCTAATGTAACAAAATAAATAAAGGGGAAAAAAAGAAAACAGAACAAACCCTCAGCTCCTTCAAACCACAAAACTCTCAGGCATCTACAGTAAGATTTCTCATGGCCTTCATTTCCAGCTGTGCCTAGGTCCAAAAAACAATGACTGGCATCTCTGCTTATTTTTGTGGGCTACTACTCCAAGCTTTCTTTCACTGAGTGACATATCATTACATGATATTTCTGTTCCCAGATAATATAATCCACATTACTGCTGAGTTACAAGTACTTTCTCTTATCACAAAAAATCCTGCTGCTATGGTCAAAAAGTTAAATCCTTGAAATTGGCCAGTGATAACCTGTTCTTCTTCTCTATTTTTCTCATAAATGTGTGGAAGGTTTCTCCTCTGCTGGACAGTTCCCTTCTGCTTCTTTGCCCCTGCTTCTGCTGTGTCGTCTGTTTGCTGAATGTCTGGGCTGCTGGCAAGAAGGCAGGCTCCATTCCTTGGCATGAAGCTAAGCATACTCACTGTTGCCAAGTGACCATGCATCACTACACTTGTATTTTAGGTTTCCGGGTGTCTTATCCCTTGACATCTTCTTAAGTCCAAGCAGGGAGGAGCAGTGTTTGAAATGCTCGGGATGCTGAGGCAGATGGATGCATTCCTGGAGGGGAGGCCTTGAGAGCTGGCACAGACAGACTGAATCTGCAGTCATTTCTCCTCCATCAAGGTCATTGTGGGGTTCAGTTGGAGTCAGACCTCTCTGTTTTTCTCCCTTCTTCCCCCCAAAAAACCTGTTCCAGTTGTCAAAAAGACTTCCTTTAATTCCTCAAGAGCATTTTCCAAATTTCCTCATTGCATTATAAAGGCAAACTTAGCCCCTTCCCTTTTCTTGACTCAGTTTTTTAAAGCTTTCTTTTTCCTCCCTCTCTCCCTTCCTTCCCTCCTTCTCTCTTTCTCTCTTTCTAGAGTTATCTTTATTTGTAAGTTTTAGTTTAAGAGCATAAACTTTGGAGCCAGACGGCTTGGTTTTGAGTTCCAGTTTTACCACTTACTAGCTTTATATTGTAGGGCAGGTTATTTAACCTGTCTGTGACTCAGTTTACTCATCTGTAAAATCTGGATAATAGTAGAATTTATTTATTTATTTTTTAAAGATTTATTTATTTATTTATTCGACAGAGACAGAGACAGACAGCGAGAGAGGGAACACAAGCAGGGGGAGTGGGAGAGGAAAAAGCAGGCTCATAGCGGAGGAGCCTGATGTGGGGCTCGATCCCGCAATGCCGGGATCACGCCCTGAGCCGAAGGCAGACGCTTAACCGCTGTGCCACCCAGGCGCCCCAATAGTAGAATTTAATTTATAGGATATTCTGATGATTAAATGAATTAATATATGTGTGACTATCACATAGTGGGTCATAAGTTTTGGTTATGACTTTATTTATTTATTTATTTATTATTTTATAATCCAGATTTATGCCACATTGTCTAGAGACATTTTAGGGTGCACTATGATGACATTTAAACTTAGAAATGAGAAATATAAATACATAAATAAATGCATTTTTAAAATTTCTGTGAATATTCACTCTTTAAAAAAATAGAAAAAATATTTAAAGAAAAAGGCATTTTCCAGAACATCTTTGGTGTTGACATTTTTAGGAGCAAGAAAGCACAATTATCCAACCCTGAATACTGTTGGCTTTGGTTGTGTGCAACCAAATTAAAATACGTAGGTAACTAAATACAACCGTAGGTTTTCGTTGCAATCTGCTATATGTATTTTTTCGGTTTCAGCCCCAGCTGTTACATGTATATTTAGTTAAATAATGTAGCTATATAAGAACAAGTGTTATGCCTATTTTTAAAGGCACATTGTTTTAATTGACTGCATATGTATGTTTTATTTTAGTCTGTGTAGAAAGTACTCAGTATTCTGCATGGTTACCTACAGGACTTGTGAGCACCACTGCATACCAGAAAGTGCGTTTTCTCTCAGGCTTTCTCCAAAGACAAAAGCTTTGGTAAGACCTTGGACTCGGTTTTTCTAATGATGTAGGTGTGTGTGTGTTTTTTCTTTTTGTGTACCACCATGTAGGTCTTCTTATAGTTAAAACCGATAGCTCTTTTGCATTCTAGACAGTGGCTCCACACTTTATAAACATTACTTGTTGATGTTTCTCTATCCTTAATCTCTTAGCTCATCAATGACCTGTTTGTAAAATTAAGATAGTCTGCCTATACTACCTGCCTCACCAAAGTTAGTTAAGGCATGAAAAACCATCTGTCATCAGACTTAAAAAATTTTAAGGATTGTTGTTTTTAGAAGATACTTTCAAATGCTGTTTGTCATACTTATATTTCTAGGTAAGGTCCGTTTTTGTTGATATGGTGGGAGAAATGCATATTTAGATTCAAAATCAAATTATGAAGTGGAATATAAACAGAGAAAACATCAAAGTGTATTTTTTAATACTTTGGCATTTTCACAGGAGTTCTTGCCAATCAGTTTCCTTTTTATGGCTATAAGCTGATTTTCCTCCCCTGTTAAGAACAAATGCCCTTTATTTTAATCAGTTTCCACTTGCTGACAGCTTTCTTTTTATATGAATTTCAAGTGCACTATATTATGTGGAGTTCCTGTTTGCCAAACTGTGCCCACGTAAAATCATATTGGTCCTGTCAACTGATAGACATAACTTACAAAAAGAAACTCTGGTTTGGAAGGCTCAAAAACTGAAAGTTGGCTATCAGTAAGATTTCGTTTGCTTCCAAATCTGAATTCTGTTTTTGATGGAAGAATTAAGGATATGATTTGTGTTAAAAAAATTTTTCATGGGTATCAAAACATACACTGCATGCTTCATTAACATTCTGCTCCAAAGGGTAAAATTCCCAATGCCATTTGGGAAGTGGGACCAGGGAAGGAAAGAACACTAGATGGCCCTGGACATGGATATCAAGTGGAACAATTAAACCACCTGGAGAACTATAGACATGGAAATGGCACAGGGGGTCTTTCATTGCCAGTTTGCTGATTAAAATCTGGGCTGAGTCGGAAGTGATTGCAAGCCATTAGCATCTTGCCCTTGGCTAAAGGCCTGCTGAGAATAAAATAAGTATAAAATGGGCTTGTTCAGCTCCCCAGGGCCACAGCCCATTCAGATATTTCTCAACAATGTCTTTGGAGATAGAAACTTAAGGAAACCAAGTTCTCATCATCCCCCTTAATTCTGAATTAATGAGTTGGAAGGGTGAGTCTTGTCTCTTGCTCTTAGTGACAGTCACGTAAATGGAGGGTTCCAATGTCTAGACTTGTCAACCCATCACCTTTGGTGAACACCATAGAACAGTGATGTACTTAGCAAGGCTGTTGACCTTTTGCGAACTAGAATGACAGTGTGCTTGCAATTGGAGGGTGAGGTCTGGGGAAAAGGAGTAATAAAGATCTTATCAATATGCCAGATTTGGGTAACAATTGCAGTAAGTGTTACGGAGACAAAGGGAAGGGAACCAGCCTGTGTTGGAATCTCAGAGGGTTGGAGCTGTTAAATAGTTGCAAGACCATTGGTTGGTCTGCAGGTATGCATGCATTGGGTTACTTGTGTGTGAGAGCCAGACGTATACATATGTGTACTGTGTAAAGTAAAATACCATTCTATGACATGGATGCAGTTACAAAAGTGTGACTATACTGAGGCTAACTCCCCAGTGTAAGAAAAAAGTTCTCATCCCTTTTAATGATCCTATCTTCTATAAGGCCATGCACTACAGTATTAATTAAAACCATTCCTGTCCGAGTTGAGATTTTGGTATTTGGAGGGCTGGTCAGTGGAATGGAAAGAGTTCTGTACTGGTTAGCAGGGGACTTCTCTTTTACACTCAGCCGTCTCACCCAAAAAGCTGTGTGATAGGAGGAAGCTTCTTACCCTCTTTGGGCTTCTTTGCTTGTGGGCAAATCAGGAGGTTAGACCAGATGATCTCTGGTCTCCCTTTTTAAAATTCTGTACTTCCCAAATAATCCTTATGGTGGTGATATTGGTGAGCATCTTTACCTTGGTTTTTACTGAATTGGTGTAATTTCTGACAGCCTTTCTTTGTCTTCTCCCTCCTAAGAAACCCTCTCACTTTTTGTTCCTTTGAGTTCCCCCCCCAAGAAAGGAAAAAGTGAGGAAAGTGATAAAAAAGAGGTGAGAGAGAAGCAGAGCACTGGCCAGGGTGCCAAGCTGGCGTTCTGCACACCCAGCCAGGGCTCTGCCCCGCCGTGCCCACCTGGCAGCCAGACAGGAGCACCTCTCAACCTGGGAGAATGCTGTGCACCACAGTCAGGGAACAGCTCAGGGTTATGGTTTCACTTTATTTGTTAAACAAAAGGAAATAGTTAAAGCAGCTATAAAAAATCCCCTCCAGAGCCTGTACTTGATGAGCACACTGGCTTGGTTTATTAATTGATACAGATTTCTGGTTCAGTTCACCTTGTGCCTGTTGTTGCGCAATGATCTGTGTGGTCAAGGTCTGTGACTGCAGTGGTCTGGGGGGCTCAGGGCTGAGCACCGTGTGAGGTATGGCTCCTTTTCCTGAGAAAGTAAGTCCCCGCGGCCGAAGACATGGATCCAGATATTTAGGGCACACAGGGGAGAGCGAGGGAGGAAGCCAATGTTGCTGATCCCACCTAATGTCCCTCTCTTGCCCTCCTTCTTCTTCATGTTCATGTTTTCCTGGTCCATTTTATTCCCCCTTTTTCTTCTCCCCCATTCCCTTAAGTAGAGGTGACACAGATCAATACCTTTGATGGAAAGTAATAATCAGGCCTATTAAGTGACAAAGGTTTACTCTGTAACAGCTGTGCTGGCGGGAGAGGAGAGCTTGTCTGACTAATGAATCATGAAACAATCAGGCAGTAGCCATTTGTGTTTAGATCTGTAAATATGGTGTGGTTCAAGTGCCAGACCATTGCCGGCGCTCCAGCTGGGGGCACAGATGGTCCGCATTCAGAGCAGCACGAGTGTGAAGAAAGGGTTTTTTCCCTGTCTCTGTCCCACACTGCACCTCTTTGAGCCTCAACTCAGCTATCTGCCAGAGGAACTTCAGAGAAAGAAAGGAGAGTCCTTTCAGGAGAGGAGGTACCTCCAATGTGCATTTCAATGTAGGTTACCAAGCACTTGAGCCTCCTAAGTGTTCCACCTGAGAGGAAAAAAATGCTAATGGAATGTCAATGTTTTGTATTCCCATAAGAAGATTTGATATGTTTGTGACTCTAAATGCCTATGTGACTCCCAAATATATTTCTTTATACTTTTCTTACCCATTGCTATACTTGACCTCCTGTTTTGTTCTTAGCTATGAACTGAACAAGTTGAGAGGAAAATATATATTCCAAGATGAGAAACTCACATTTATATATAAAACTGAAACTATTCTGTGTAAAAATATGCTAGTAATGTCATTTGGATTCTATTTCTCTTAGTTCTTGAAGTAAGGATCTTCATCTTCTTCTTTAAGACATAACAAAATCAAGAGCTAGTCATCCTGACCTTAATCAAATGTGGTTTTGTAATTTTTTGTTACTGCTGTTCACCTCAGCCAAGAAAGCTTTATTTTTTATTAGAGATGGATACTGAGGCTCCACTTTTAAAAAATCTACATTTAAATCATTATTGCTTGAATCATTTATCTATTAATTTATTTGATTAATCCATTGGTAATTAAGTATTTTGTTTCGTGATTTCTTTTGGTGCTCTAAAAGCTTTGTAACTTAACAGTTTCTGGTCAGTTCCTTGCAGAACTTGGCATTGTGGCATCCTTTTACGATGGGAAACCTATTCTTCACCATTTTTTTTCTTACCTTTAAAACAAGTATTAAAAAATGGTCAGTAGGAGGGAAATTTATAAATGTCTAGGATTAGTTAGGAAAGATATTTGAAAATATATTCTGGAATTTATATTTTTCTCTTTTTGGGAGGCCCTTTTTCTCTTGCTCTCTTTGGAGAAACTAACAAAGAGGATATTTTTCAGGATGAGCTGCAAGTATTGAAATAAACCCTATCAATTTTTTAACTGAAGTGTTAAACTCTTTGCTTTTGAAATTACAGATATGTATGAAATATTTATGAGAAGACTGAGTTGTGATAAAATAGGTCGAGTGCTGTCTCCAAATTGTTCTGCATAGCTGCCTGGAGCTGGCTGACTCTTTGTTTCCTATGGATGGGCTGGTATAAAGATGACTTAGATTTGGTTTACAGTTGCTGGTAATTTCAGTTTATTATTTGACCAGGTAAGAGGCAGTACAAAGGCCACAATAGAAATTAGAGGTATCAGTGTGTGGAAATGGCTCCCCACTGGCCTCCGCATCTCCTTCAGAGTTATGCCCAAGGTTGGGTGGTCAGGGCCACCTGGTGGAGGCAGGGCCTCAGAAGGGCGTGCTCAGTGCCATCGCTAATGCTCAGCATGCCATCACTCAGGATCAATCTCATTGTCACCCAAGGAAACTCTTCCGGTGCCACAGCTACATGTTTTACATACTAACTGCATCTCTGTTTATCAGGTCTGGAGCAGATCTGGTTTGGCATAACACAAATCCACTCTGAAAAACAGTGGTGATGGGCCCAGGACTTTAGTTTCTCTCCTCCTCTCCCTCTGTCCCCTGCCCTCTAAAATAAACAAATAAATCTTAAAAACAAGTGTCTGGGGTGGAGGGGGTACCAGACACTTTTATTTTTAAGATTTATTTGTTTATTTTAGAGGGTGGGGGGAGAGGGAGAGGGAGAGAGAAACTCACGCAGGCTCCACACTGTGTGCAGAGCCTGACATGGGACTTGATTTCATGACCCTGGGTCTACAACCCCAGTCGAAACCAAGAGTTGGGACACTTAACTGACTGCACCCCCCCCCTCAGGTGCCCCCCACCACACACTTTTAAGTACAATATCATTTCAATGCTTGGCAAACTTGGGGTAGTGCCTTTATAGAGATACCATTTTCAGATGTTATCAGTTGACTAATTGATATATCTCAGTCAGCAATACCTAAAAATTTGAGGTCATAAATCTCTGAAAATCTGGTGGGAGACATGGACCCTCTTCTGAGTATCCATCTCTAATAAAAAATAAAGGTTGCTCTGATATATACATAACATTTTACCACACAGTTTTAGAGGTTTCCAGGGTCTCCCAGAGCCCATCCAAAATACTTAACTGCAAATGGATTCATCAGATAAATTAATAGTTAAATAAATAAATGATTCAAGCAATAATGACTTTAAATGTTGATTTTTTAAAATGGAAGTTCAGTGCACATCTTTAATTTAAAAAAAAGCTTTCTTTGATATTTGTATATATAGAATTTTACCACACAGTTTTAGAGGTTTCAGAGATATCAGAGCCCACCCATGGCCCCCAGGTCAAGAGCCTGTGCTTCTCTTCTATGCTTAGCAACCTAATCACTCCAGCCCAATTTTGGGACCAGATCCTTCACCTCTATCTCAAAACCATGTCACCTTCTTCTTTTCTATAGTACCTGACTCCCAATTTTATTCCTATCTCCCTACTTTCTTCAAATCAACACTTTATTTTCTAATTTCAATGTTTGCTTTAATTTATGATCATTAATGACCACTCTGCCCTTGAGAACCTGCTAGACATTGTACTTTTTTTTTTTTTAAGATTTTATTTATATATTTGACAGAGAGAGAGAGAACACAAGCAGCGGGAGTGGGAGAGGAAGAAGCAGGCTTCCAGCGGAGAAGCCTGATGCGGGGCTCAATCCCATAATGCTGGGATCACGCCCTGAGCCGAAGGCAGATGCTTAACCACTGAGCCACCCAGGCACCCCTAGACATTGTACTTTCTAACCCTGATAACTAGTCATCACAGCAACCCTGAAGGGAAGTTATATCCCATTGTACTAATAAGGAATTTGAGGATTCTGTAGATTAAGAGCTTACTATGGTTTTTTTCCCCTTAAACTGATTTTTCATGTTTTTTCCCTAAAGAGATGCATTTAAACAGGGAAACCTTATCTCACTCCCAGAAAAGCAAAACAAAATAACCAATTTAATTGCCAAAAGATAACTATAAAATACATAATACATAAGTATTTTTAAAAATCCGCATACCATCAAGAATCATTTACTGTACACCCTGTGACATAACATTGCCCTTATGTCATACTCTTTTCTTAAATTAGTGGGTTTTTTTTTCCCCTGTCCTTTCTTTATCTTCCCTTCTCTTGCCTCTTTCCTTCCCTGCTTAATTTTCCCTCTCCTCCTACTCCTACCTCCCACTGGCTTGTCTCTTTGAGGCCTTTGAGTCCATCTTGGAACATGAGTCCACATGGAACATGTATGTGATCTAGTCTTTCACCCTGAATCACCAGACTCTCTTAGGTCACGAAAGTCAATAGTGTATTCCCTGTTCATGGTGTCTCCTCACTGCAGATATTTGCAATGGAAAAGCATTATCCTAGCTAGTCTTGCTTGCTCTAGCTCTATGCAGATGGAGGAGGGCGGTTCTAATTCACAGGTAACATCCAGATATGGGGACTCCTGCTACCTGAGGTATTGGTCTCATTGTCTTGAGAGCCAGGGCATTGGACAGATGCCAAGTGCCTCCTCTCCCATACCTTTTAAACATTCACAGGGACTGTCCCCAGCCCTCCTTTTCACTTGGTGTATTCTTTTTCCTGAGGTGGTCTCAGGCAGTCCCATGACTTCAAATAAACTTTTAAATGTGTTGTCTCTAAAACTTATGTTTCTGGCCTGGACCTCTCCTCTTTCTACTCTTGTACCATTTCTCTCATGCAGCAGAGTACTTTTTGTAAAGGGGAAAGAAGATCACATCACTTGCTTCCTAAAGACACCCAGTGAGTTCTTTTGTTACTAGAAAAAAAAATCCAAGCTCATTAACACATGGGGCACTCTGGGCCCTCCCTATGTGTTCTAGTACTGCCTACCTCTCTGACGTCATCTCTGTCTGTGTCTGCCTTGTCTGAGAAGCCGCAGCTACACTGACTTTCTTTCTGGGTCTGGAACATGCCCAGCTCATTTCTACCTCGGGGACTTTGTACTTATACATTTTTCTTGGGAAGTTTTTTTCCCACATCTTCCCAAGACTGCTTTCTTATCATTCAGAACTCAACTCCAATGTCACCTCATTACCCTTTAGTTATTCATCCAGCTCTAATCATTACTGTTTTGTCTTCATAGAATTTATCCATACTCAAAATTCTTTCTTTATTAGTATAAATATTTATTGCTGGCCTCCTCTACTTAGAATGTAAATTCTTTGAAGAGAGAGTCTTCTTGTTTTGCTCCCTGCAGAAGTCCTAGAGCTTTGAACAGTACCTAGCAATGAAAGGTCATCAATAATATTATTTGGTGGGTTGATTATTCTAAAAAACCTTCTGCTTCTTTGTAATAGACCTTATTATGAAATGTTTAATAAAATACCACATTTCAGAAATATGCCAGTGGCCTTCCAATTTAAAGATGCTTTCGGCTGACCAGCTGATTGAATAGCTGGTGGAGAAGCACCGTGGAGAACAGCCTGATCCACTCAGTAAGAAGCCAGACAGTTGCGCAAGGAAAGCTGTCAGAAACTCTCAGCAGTCTTAAGGGTAAAAGTGTGGGTGATAGCTTTGGGTTGGGAGTTGGTGGTAGAGAAGGTTGTTGGATGAGTTGAATTTTCTTTGAATCCTTTCTATTTTAAGATACATTAGGAATTTTCTAAGACTTATTCTGGAGGTTGGAATCTATTCAGTCCAGTGCCATAATACTTCTTTTAAAAAAATTTTTATTTATTTATTTTTGAGAGTGAGAGAAAAAGAGTGTGCCAGCACAGGAGCAGCAGGGAGTGGCAGAAGGAGAGGGAGAAACAGACTCCCCTCTAAGCAGCCAACGCTGCTGGCTGCTGGTCCAATGCTGGCTGGACCCCAGGATCCTGGGATCATGACCTGAGCTGAAGGCAGATGCTTAACCCATTGAGCCACCCATGCATCCCAAGTACCATAATACTTTTATGTACTTTGTTTATATATTAACCTTATTACCTGGTTCCAGTTTTTAATCTTACGTTTAGTAAAATTCTTCTGTTTGTGATATTCCTCTCTTTTATTTTTGTCTGTCTCCTATACCCACTTTTATTTTCTAGTTATTGCAGCTTTCAATAAGAAGAACCAGCTTTTAAGTCCTAGATTTGAAGTCTACTATCCTTTTGTCTCAGGTCAAACTGAATCTTAGTTTCTAATCTATAAAAATGTGCAAACCTTGTGAAATTATTACTTCCCTTCCAGTTGAGTGCTTTTGAGTGGTTGTGGGTATTTGAGAGATGGCTAAGGGAAACTAAGTTGGGGATACATTTTATTTGGGTTTGAGTGGGATATAGATATGTGGTTTGCAGTCACTTCTGAGGGTAGTTAAATTATTGCTAGGTGTTTTGGTGTAGGCATTTCTTCTGGTGCTCTATTGATTGGCCTTCCATATGACACAAAGTAACAGGGCCAGAGACCATATAGTCTATGGTGTTCATCATTGGCCTATAAGAGTAGTGGGGGAGAAACAGATTTGAAATGTATGGAGCCAGAAGCTGTTCTGGATTATTCTTCCAGATTCTGTGACGTTTGTGGTATTTATCAGCTTTGTGAATTACGTAATTTGCCTTGATTTCTTTTATGATTTAAATAAATATCAAATATTAAACAAATATTCACTTTCATACCTAATTTTTATTCACAATTCAGCATTTCTTTTCTTAAAACTGGCCTTCCCAAATTGTAAAAGCTTCAGGCCCCATGAAACCTGGATTTACCCCTGTCTGATGGTAAGAATTTTTAAGGTACCCAGGCCTTTGTTGAATTAAGCTTACTTCATTAAAACCGATCTTGAGTTTGGAGGAAACAGTCACATGGAGCCCCCAATGCACCATAATTCCATGTATTTTGTGCTTTTGGTAGAAGAGGTTCTACATTTTTCTAAAAGTGTTACTATTTTTTAGTTGAAAATAAATGTTTGGCAGAGCAGGTTCTATGTAGCTTCAGGGCAAAAGCAAGAGGATACAGGGTTCCCACCACAGGAATCAAATCTTGTATGTGTATTTGACATCTGTACAACTCTAGTCTCTAATCTCACCTCCTTCTACTCCTACTGGGACTGAAGTAGGACTTAAAGGCAGAATTCAAGATAAGAAAATGAGACCAGGAATTCAAAGAGCTGTTCATTGCAATCATCCTTACTACCTACTGCAGTCCCAATCTTCCTTCTCTATTTAACTTTTTCCCAAGGAACTCATTACCATTTGACCTTTTAATATTTTGTTTAGTGTCTGTTTCCTCCAACCAGAATGTAATTCAGTGATGATAGTAATATTTTACCTGTTTTATTCACTGCTGTATTCTCAGAGCCTAGAAAAATGCCTGGTGTAATAGACATTCAAAAAAATTTGTTGGATGAATGAATGTTAATATTAGTGGTGAGGACATTCCATTTCTTTTTAAGAAACACCATTTCTTTTCTCCACTTGCATAGATTAAGTCAAGGTCCAGGTTAAAAGATATATATATTCCTCATTTCTCATATTGAAGAAAGATCTATAACTCTTTTTTTTTTTAAATCTCCATGTCCCATCCCACCATTTGTGCTATTGATTAATAAAGTGAGTGATAGTGTATTTAAATTGGATCATTCAAGGTGAGCTTTAGTGTGCCTCTTGATATCTTCCTTCTTTAAAAGTTATATTATTATGCTTTTATTATAAAAGGATACATAATTATCATTAATACCAAACACTTCAGAATTATATAACATAGCTCCCCTCCTCTGACTACATTTTTGCAAAATCAACCACTGTTAGGAAGTTATTCTATAGCCTTTTTAGATTCTTTTCATCTTCTTTGGAAACTGTCAGCTATTTTACTAACCATTCACATTGAACAGAAAGAGGCTTGCTTTGGGGAAATGCAAAAAGTCAGTCAAAGACGTGTCTCTTGACTTTGGGAAATCTAACACTTAAATATGGAGATAGGGCAAATATATGACAAAGAATACTTTTGAAGGAATATACATGTAAGTACTAGTTAATTCTGTGAAAATGAGAAACAAGTGCTAGAGGGCAAAAAACAATAGTGCAAATGTGGCTGATGAGATGAATTAAGGAAGAGTACCTATGGTCCCATAGTATGTCAAAATGGAAATAAACAATTTTTTCTTTCCATAGTGCCTTCCTCCCAAAAAGTTATTAAAAAGTGTACTTAAAGGATGTTCTTCTCATTTATTATGTGTATACATATATATATATATATATATATATATATAAAAAACTGTATTTGTGTATATATGTATATACATATATAAGTACATATTTGAACTTTGTGACTAGATACATTTTTTGGTGGTGGATTTAACTCATCTAAATTTCTGTGCACACTCTCTCTCTGTATAGATCTATAAATATATAATTTAAAAGGCTATTTTACTTTAAAGAAATGACCACATTGTTTTAAGCAGTATAATCCCTGGAATAACTATGCATTTCTGTCACAGTGATAAATGCACTATGAACCTGTGTGTGAAAGGTGAATAAAATTCTGCTCATTTCTATGTAACTAGAAAAGAAAAAATAAATCCTTTTGGGTGGTGGCATGGATAAGGATTTACTTGCAGGTAGATTATAATTTAAAATTGACTTCTGAATTTGACAAGCCTTTTGACCCGTGTTCAGAACACTTTGAGAGGGCTCATGCCAGCAAGTTACAATACTGTATTTATCAGCCGCCACCTGCAGAGATTTAGTCTCCAGCTGCTGCTTTTTTCTCCCCAATCCATTGGAACTTTTTATTTAAAATGGCTACAAGACCAAATAGCATTGACTAAGAAAAGAAAGCAAAAGGGTAGCATTTCCCTAAAACCATTATTTTATTGGGACAAAAGAGCAAGGTTTTCTGAATCAACCTTAAGAAGTTCAGATATTGAACATGTTAACAATACTAGTGTTCTTCCAAAAAACCACATTACACCCCACCTCACTGGGTCTATTGAGTGGAACGTCGTGTAAAATGAAAGGAAATAAAGAAGCCCAAACTGTTTCTTCTAACAAGGTGCCATCAATAATGTCCACATGGGCGATCATTCCCTGATTTAAGACCTTGTCTCCTTCATGCATCCACTTAAAGCTCTTTGGACAGGGAGAAGCACCCCCTCCTTCTCCCAAACAGGATGTTAGATTAGGAAAGATTTGTCTAGTTCTGCTGCCCTCTCCCTTATCTGGCCAACTTCTTTGGGGATTCATTCTCTTGATTATTTGTAGTATTGAATTGCTGATGTACATTTGTACTCCTAAACTTAGACCCTGTGCATGTGTATTTATGTATACTAGGAACTTTGTCCTAATTTTTAAATAAGAAAATTTTGCTTTTTGAAGGCGTTTTCTTAGGAAGAGCAGTCAGGGGAGAACACAGCTGGCTTTTGAAAATTGAGTTTCTACTGAAAGTTTCCTGCTATTATCTTGGCAATCTTATTATTATCAAAGCATTTGAATATTAGATATGACAATGAACACTCACTGCAGGGAAGAGAGGAGCAAGGCCATAAATGGGAGGGGGCCACTAACAATTGTACCCTCTGTTGCAGCCATAATAATTTAATATTCTCATACTGGGAGGCTCCATTTTGCTTGGCCTGTATTGAGCTACTCCATGTGTTGTTTCCTTTTGGCCAAACCATCAGGGTAGTCCCTTGAACAGCCTGTAAGATTTCAAATAAGGAGCCTGCTGATAATGGCCTAAGGGCAGGATTTTTGTTTTGCCTGGGAGTCAGTAATTTAACTGTTACACCAAGGGAGGCTTCTGGGTTTTGAACAGAATTAATTTCTGTTGTATTAAGGTTGAATTAAAGTTGTTGGTAGATTGATAGTTTTTCTTCTTATTGACTACTTGTCTCTTCCCTAAAAATAGGGATGACACATCCGCTAAATGATTGAGACTGGATATATTGGAGTTGCCACGTGCAACCCCATTCTTGGTTTGTTTTGAACTTTGTGACTGGAGATACACACACACACACACACACACACACACACACAGTAGATTAACTCTTTCATCCAAATTTCTGCTCAATATCAGATGGGACTTAAAGCTGTCATGTTGAAGATGCTAAATAGAAGAGAAAAATTATTCTTTCATGTAATTCCTACTCTTGTATTTTTCCTGGTATCAATGTAGAGGATAACTTCCAGAAGTCCTTAAGGCATTATCATTTGAAAATAGATTGTGAATTTGTCTTCGTCTGTATTACATGAAAGATTTTATTATATTTTTATCCATAACATCATACTGTAACAAACATTTGGAGGAAAGTTGTTATAGTGAGTTCCAGGGTATTTCTGAGAGGAAAGGGGAAAAAAAGTTTAATACACTTTTCCTTTGTAAAATTGATTTAGACTGGGAAATAGTGGCTTATCCAAGGTTATGGATGTAGCAGAACATAGTGTTAAATTAGGATGACCTGATCACCATGTGGTTTTTGATTGTCATGAGTTGTCTCCAAGAAATACTTTTAAAAAAACAAGAAATATTAGTAGAGTTGTTAAACATTTGGTCCTTTGTTTTTTATTCATTTCGATCCAAACAGTGGGAAGCTCTCACTGAAAATGACCTGGTTTAAAATACCATTATCACCATGGGCAAGAGGATATTTCAGTTACTTTTTTTTCAACTGCTGAATTTATTTTAAGAATTTGAAGGATTTACCTGTTGATAAAGGGATTTTTTTTTTTTTTGGACCATATCTCAGAGCAGAGTTTAAGCAGTGTGAGTTCATTAAGAAATGTCAGGTTGTGGTTTGAAATGTTCCTTTGAGATTCCCATGACCACAGTGATCTTATTTCTTGTTTTGGAGTCTGGTGACCTCATGCATGAAGGTCACAGGGCGTTGCAGTATTCTGTGCACTTTTGTGTTTGCATTTGTACTCAGGATGGTGAAAAGAGTTATCGTTACCAATCTTCATCTCATAGTTAGCTTGATAGAGCATTTGTACATGAATTATTATTGTTGGTATATTTATACCAAAGTCCCCAAGGAGAACAAGGGTTCCTTAGGAAATAGGTTCTAAGCAGTAATATGACCAGTATCATGTAACAAAGAATATACTTTAGGTTAAGGAGTAGATCATCAAGAGTAATACCCTAGTCTGTCTTTGTATGTATATGTGTGTGTGTGTATAAAGTGCAGAATAAGAGAAAAACAGCAGAAGGAGAGCGTGAAGGAAATTCTTCCTTTTCAATGAGAGCTATAAATGCTGTGGTGGGCATGTGTGTAGATGTCTGCATCTCTCTTTGAACAACGAAAGTTAAATATCTAATGATCAGTTTTAAAAACAAGTTGTGAAATAGACACATAGAGTATTCCATGTGGTGTTTGCATTTTTAATTTTTAAAAGGCACAGCATTCTAAACTTCGGTCTAAAGAAAGTAACAGATAAGAAAAAAAAAACAGATGCAGAGAGACATTAATAATTAAATTAATTCAGTCTCAAGATAATTTAAAAGTTCTAGTAGAGTATTTTCTTGGGGAAAGTATAAGATAAAATTTCCATAAGTTACGTTTGCTAAGTCCTTGGTGGTAAGTGTATTAAAATTGTCATCTAATGATTGACGCTGATTATGTATAGCAGGGCCACCGGTTCCTCCTGAGAAGCTCACATTTTCTTTAAAGTCTCACTTGGCAAGCATCACGTTTTATAGTGCTAACTTGGCACAGACCTTACAGCTAAAGAAGGCAGAATGGCATAGTTGTGAGGGGCATGGACTCTGGAGCGCATTTCCCTGGACTCCATCCCAGCTCCACCAATTAGGAGTTGCATGATCCAAAGCAAGTTGTACCTTCTTGTGCCTAAGTTTCCTTCTTTATAAAATAAGGCTGATATGAAGATTTAATAAGTTAAAACATACAGGGTTTTGCAGTGCATGGCACATAATAGATTATTTTAGCTCTCTGTGCCTCAGTTTCCTATTTTAAGGATATCAATTGTACTTCTCCAGCATTATTGTTAGGATTTAATAAATTGATATAACACAAATTGCTTAGAACAGTGTCTGGCACTCATTTTAATGATTATTAATATTCTACATAGTAACAATCATTTTCTGAACTCCCAATTTAGTTCTTTCAGAAAACATGCTAACTTCATGAAAAATGTTGTTCCCTTCCCATACAATTCTTTAAAAAAAAACAAAAGTACTAGTCAGAAGTTCTGGCACGTGATCATACTTGTATCTATAAATTTTTCAATCCTTTTTTGGAAATCACATACTGGTAGAAGAAATTACTTTCCATGAAAACAGCAGTGAATCTCTTTAGGGGCCTACTCCTAAATTTTATTTATATTTTTATTCAGAAAAAAATGGGGGTTCCAGAAAATGTTCATATTTTTTTAAAAGTAAATTTTACGTATTCTTCCTTTGCCACCAGAATAGACTTTCCTGAGAAAATTTTGTCTACTTTGAGAAGTGATTGACATTGATTCCCTGTTAACTTCTGAGTATGTTCTGGTGTACCTGGTGACAAGTAATAATCTGAACATCATGCAGTTGTTAGAGTTTTGTTTTGGCATAGAAATGCGCAATTTGTAGTCCTCACACTGTGGGCCTTATAAATAACTTCCAATTATTTTTATTCATTTGTTCATTCATTCATTCATTCATTCAATAAATAATATTAGGATTCCTATGTGCCTGGACTGGGCCAGGTGTTGGGTACCTTATGAGAATGTGTTTTTTTTAAATGTCTATGACCCTGCCACATTGTTTCCATACTATAGGTTGGCCCATTAGTAGATTATAAGATAAATTAAATGGATTGTGACCAGAATTTCTTAAAAGATGAAGTGGAATTGAAAATGGTAGCGTGCACTGCACATGATATTATTTTCCGAAGCTTTTTTAATACCTCTATTTCAGTAACTAAGACACATATATTTGTCACGTGAAATGTGTTGTTTTTGATCATTATCCAAAAAGTTTGAAAAACTGCACTCAGCAGTAATCTGCATATCTCTGCAATCCATCTCCCCTCCTCTATCTTCTTTCTTGTTCACTCTTCTCCAGACTGGCCCCTTTGCCTTCCCTTCAACTTGCCAAGCACACTTGCTTCTCAGGATCTTTGCATTTGTTACTCTCTCTGCTTTGAAAGCAGTTCTCTCAAATATATTTCCTTTGTTTCTGCTCAAATGTCACCTTCTCAGACACTTCTTGTCCTGACCATTCTGTCTAAAATAACTTACCATGCTCTCCATTCTCTTACTTCACATCCCGATCCTCTTTATTCAGCTTCACTTTATTTCTGGAGACTAGAGCTTAAATGGTCTCTGACATGTTATCTTTGCCTGATGTGATTTGTCAGTGTTCATGTTGTCTTTCTCTCCCCATCAAAATGAACAAACCATGAATTCAGGACTTGGTTCTGTTCATCAGTGTAACACTGACACCTAGAACAGTGCCTGGCTTATAGTAAATGCTAAACAAAACAAAACTTGCTGAATAACTAAAAGAGCAAATAGATAATGAAATTAAAGTGTCATATTGGTTTTTACTTTATTGCATATGAATGATGTTGGAAGGATTAGTGATTTAAATTTGTTACACAGCCCCCAAAGACTTGGACTTCCCCAGCTCTCCAGTCTCCATCAATCGCTTTTCCTTCCCTTTCTTGTTACCCAAGTTTTTGATCACTGTGCTCTGATAGCTTGGAGATCATAGTGGTTCTATGAAGACACAGAACTGTGTCACACTTTCCTGCCTTTGCTCACACTATTCCCTCGGCCTGGGATGCCTTCCCCCCACTCTCGCTTCTTCACCTGAGTAACTGCTGGCCCTTCAAGATTTGGTTTAAACCTCATCTTTCCTTGGAAGCCTTCCATGATCTCCCTGACCAGGGGAGATGGTTCTTCTCTGTGCTTTAATATCACTCTGTGTATTTGAAATACCTATTTTTGTGACTCCTTGTTTATGAGCTACTTGAGAGCAGCAATGGGTTATTTTTATTTTTATATTCCTAGAATCCTCTGTAGTGCCTGGCATGTACTAGGAACTCAATAAACATTTCTTTCACTGAAAGGAAACATATTTGAAATTTCAGACAATTTATTTCTTAATTTATCTGAACCATATTTTCTTGAAATTGACAATTAACCTCTGTTTGATAAGTTTATAAGATATTTAGTCCATTAATAAAGGCAGATGTTTTAATGGCTATTTTGTTGTATTTCACTTCTTAAAAGAAAGCATTTCTTAAAAATTCTTTTGAGAGAGGGGAGAAGTTAAGTAGCTTGGATGAAGGAAAAATGGAAAGGCACAGATGCAAATTGTGCCCTGCATCATGCATCTTGTTTTTCTGTTGTACATCTCAGTTGTCTGAGGATGTGTATTCAATGGGTGGGTTCTTGCTTTTGTGGTTTTGTTTGTTTGTTGTCTGTCTACTTCTAAAGAACTGATCCCTGGAGATGAAAAAGGGATTTGAGTAAAATGTGAAGTTGTCTTTTTAGATACTGAATATACACTGGTAAAAGATTCAGCCAAAATGAAGATTTTGGATTATGTGTGGTTTTCACTTCTATTTGATGCTTTGGGTCTTTTTTGCCATGGAAAATTGAGAGTTGACTGAACATGTCAACTACCCAACTAAATATAACCTTCTGAGGAAAATTTATTCTTTGCACTCCTTTGCCTTTTTATTGTGATGAAAAGAGAGAAGAAAAAAAAAAAAAAACCCAGAGACTCAACGGGCTGTAACTTTAATAGGTCATTCCAGCCAGTGCTTACCTTCACAAAATTCTGATAATACAGGGAAGACAATACAGTGATCAAAAGCAGTGATGAGATTTTTTAGCAGCATTAACCGTCATGACCTAGCAAAATGAAAGAAAATGGTTTAACAGAACTGTCAGCTTCAATATAGCTAATAAAGGCATGGATAAATGTTTATTACATACCGGAGACAGATCATTTCTGTACAGAAATTGAGGATGACCTTTACTGATAACTCTTATCTGCCTGATATCCTGAGCGAGAGGGAGAGACAGAGGGGAGAGAAGCATATTTGCTGATATTTATGAAAGGAGAAATTATCATGTGCAAATAAAACATTTTAGCAATGATTATCTCAAGTCACCCTTTTGCCCTCACTTCCACCCCCACAGACATACCTCATGGAGGTATAATGTACGTTCTTCTCTAGGGGACCAAATGTGCCTCACATATTGGTAGCATTGGTAAATTCATGGAAATTCTTAAAAAATTAAAAAAAACAAAGAACAGGAGCACATGGATATGAATAGCTATATCAATAACATTGACTTTTAATTTCTTCTAAGACATGACAACAATTGAAATTATATGACATCCTTATAAAATGGTCTTGCTTGTAACTAGGAATTTAAAAGAAATTAGTAATAACCAATCCATGTCCATTCTGCCATAAATTGCTGATATCCATAACAACGTTTAGATTTTTTGAAAGACAATGCAATTTAAGTACCATTACTTATTGATATTGGTGTTTTTATTCTTGCTGTGAAACTAGTAGAGATAATGATGGTGTATATGATGGTGGAGGTATTTATTTATTTATTATTTTTCATCCCAAAAGGAGATTTCTTGGTACTTTAGTTGAAACTGTTTATAATTTAAGTTGAGCTGTCATCAAAAATATAAGTGAATATTTGATGTGATAATTTGGGTAATTTAAGTAAGAAAAAGTAGATTTACCTGAAATATTTAAACCTTAAGCTTGTTTTTTGTTTGGAGACACACGTCAAATCTTGTTACATTGTTCTTGGAATAGTTCCATGTGTCTGGTGGCTGCCCAGAACATTTTAATTAATGACAGTATTTATGACAAAAAGGAAATCTTAGACACTTGGGGATTTTTCTACATATTCTTATTTTGAGATATGTTTATATATAGGACTAGTTTCACTCTGAACTGAAAGTTTTCTTCAGAAGGCATAAAACCCAACATGCATAGTAGATTACAAGTGGAAAGAATAGACATGCAGTGAATGGAACTCACTTGACATTGAAATTGACAATTCTTGTTTTTAAATTAAATTTGATTTAGTAATAGAGGTGAAACTTGAAACCTCTTATCCCCTTAGCTCTGTGGCTTAATTAATTGTCGTTTTTTTCCTTCCCTTCAGAGGCTCACTTATTTTTTCTATTTTTTTAAACAAGCCTACAGGCAACTGTTTTGCACACCTAATATGCAGAAGCTCTGCCAAAAGTGTTGGTTGTATTTAGGAGCCATTGTTGGCACTTGGTGCTTAGAAAAAGGAAGTGACTTCTCTCTCTCCCTTTCTCTCTCTGTTTTACATCTGCAGCTGCCATGTGTTCCCTTGGCCCATTTGCGCTGCTCTGAGCCACTGACTATGCTACTATTAAGATAGGATGAGTTTTCCAGAATGTCATAGGGGGCTTGTTTGGCATTTAATATTTAATATAGATTCCACTGAGGCTGAAAAAGACAACACAAACAAAGTCTTGCAGATGAGGTAAAACAACAGTTTGTGCCTTGTCATAAACATGTCATTTTGTGCCTCTGACCCAATCTCCACACCAAGTTTTCCTCTAAGCACTATTTCTCTGTTGACATACAGGAACTGTTGGTGAGACACACACACACACACACACACACACACACACACACACACACACTCACAGAGAGACAGAGAGAGAAGGAGAGCACATGCAAGCATCAGACATGGAAATCTGTCACTTCTCTTTGATCTCAATAGCTGTATTAGTTTAGAAATTATCCTGCAAATACCTGATAGCAGAAAGGAACTAGAAGGAGGTCATTTAATTTCTGTCTACAATCTTAAACTATCGTGTTGGAACTATAAAGAACAGTAAAGTTGTAATTTGATGAAATTGTACTTTGATGAAGAATAATTAGATATTTACTGTAAAAGGTTTCTCATTAGAATAACATGGCTTTTAGATTTATAGTTTTCTGCATTGTTCAGATTTGGTGTCTAAATCAAATTAAAAGAGGAATGAGATTGACTATTTTTAGTGCTTATGTGAAAAGCAAAAACCTCAGAAATCTGTTTGGATTAATTAATTTCTTAAAGATTTTTTTCCAATGAAAAATTATGAATACTTTATCTGATGAAAGATGAGGTGACTCACTGATTCTGCCGTGTTTGTGATAAATACTAACCAAGAAGTATACCTGCTACATGTCCTGGGCAATATATAATCATTATGTTTTTACTTTACCAGTACCATATGTAGACTTTATTATAGACTGTTTTAAGCACATGCCACATGTATTAACTCATTTCATGCTAATGACATCCTTATTTTATACATAGGGAAACTGAGGCATGGAGAACTTAGGTAATTTGTTCAAGGTTATGAAGCTAGTGTTATAGCCAGCATTTACCTCAAGGAGTCTAATCCCAAAGAACTTCTCTGTCGTCATGCTTTGCTGCATCTTAAATACCAAGGGATTGGAATTGAGATAGTTACAAAGCGAAGTCTGTATGACTGAGTAATGTGGTCTGAGCATCAATTTTGTAAATAGTATTAAATGGTTGAAAGCATTAATTGGCTCTTATTCTCATAAAGCTGGAGGGAGAAAAAGCAGGCAAACATAAATAATATATGTGTATATGCACCTGTGTTTGTGGGGTTAGTTAGGGTGGGGAAAATAGGCATTTCTCTTACCCCACCTGTCTTCCAGTACCTCTTCACGTTTCCTGGATTGACTTTTTTCTTTCCTGACAGTCTTTTTCTACCACTGAGCATTCATGGGGAACCTCAATGGGCGGGACATAGTCCTTTCCCTTGCAGCCTAGATGAGGAGACAGATTAGTATCCTTCCCAGGGTGCTGGGGAAGCAGATGGAGCAGATAGCATATACTGGCTGAGACCAGGAAAATGCTTGGTGAAATCTTTTGACTAAAAGGAAGAGAAAAATTACTTTTATATTAATAAAAAGTAATTTCTGATTATAAAAGTAATTCTTAGTATAGAAAATTTAAGAAGTGTTAAGAAAATAGCAGCCCCCTTTAAGATTAGGATGCAGAAAGAAATACATAAAATCTTGGTGTATGTCAAGGCTTTTATTTCATGCCCTAAGCATATATTTTTTATAAATTTGGAATCATACCAAATATAATATTTAATATAATATTTGAATATTTTTATGAACATATGCTGTTCTATAACATGACTTCTTTGGGTCTGCAAGTATTTATCATATTAGTGTATTCTACCTATACTCTTGTTGGATGTCTAGGTTGTTTCCATTTATTCACTACTATAAATACAGGGATAATGAACATCCTTAAACAAAAATGTTGTACAAATCTGATTGGGCTAGAATATGAGATTATTTATATTTTTTAGCTCATATTGCTCAATTGCCATCTCGAAATAATATACAATATATATTCCCACAAGCATAGTATAAATATTAGCACAGTCTTACCAGTAGTGTTATTTTTTTTAACAAAAATTCTATTTCTTAATTGATGTAGTACTGTTTGGAGTCTATATTTCCCCTTGAGGGAGCTTTAGTAGGTTGTGCCTTTCAAGGAATTTGTCCATTTAATATAAGATATCGGATGCACTGGAATGAAGTTATTGTACTATTCCACTAGTATCCTTTCACTGTGCGCAGAATCTGTAGTTCAGCTACCTCTGTCAATCCTCTATACTGCTAATTTGTGTTATCTCTTTTTTTGTTGTTCCTCATTAGTCTTGTTAGAGGTTTATTGATTTTATTGATCTTACTAAAGAAGCACTTTGAGAAGCATTGATTTTTTGTTTTCTATTTAAGTTGATACCTGATCTGATTTTTATTATTTTCCTTTAAATACTTGGGGTTTAATTGTTCTTCCTTTTCTGAGGAATTTGAGGTAATTAATTTGAGACCTTAGATTTTAATAGAGACATTTACTGCTATATATTTCCCTCTAAGTACTGCCTTAGAAAAATTTCATAGATTCTTATATGTTGTATATTTCATTTGCATGCAATTCAGAATAATTCCCAGTTTCTCTTTTGATCTCTTCTCTGATCAATGAATTCTTTAGAAGTTTGTTATTTGGGAATTTTTCAGACACTTTTCTTTTATAGATTTCTAATTTAGACAATATACTCTATATGACTTGAAATCTTTTAAATTTATTATACTTGTTTTATGACCCATTCTGTCTAGGTAAAGGACCCATATGCACTTGGAAAGAATGCATATCCTGCTATTGTTGGGTTGAGTGTTCTACAAATGCCAAGTGTATCAATTTTGTTGATAGAGTTGTTCAAGTCTTTTATATTCTTTTTTTTTTTTTAAGATTTTATTTAATTGAGAAAGAGAGTGAGAGTGAGTATGAGCCAGGGGTGGGGGGCAGAGGGAGAGAGACTCCTCAAGCAAACTCCCTGCTGAGCACTGAGCGTGAGTTCAGAGTCCCACACAGGGCTTATCTCAGGACCCTGAGTTCATGGCCTGACCCAAAATCAGGAGTCTGCCACTCAACCAACTGAGCCACCCAGGTGCTCCTGAGTCTTTTATATTCTTTTTTTTCCTTTTTTTTAAGATTTATTTATTTATTTGAGAGAGTGAGCAAATGAGTGTGCAGGTGAGGGGGGCAGATGGAGAGGGAGAGAGAGAATATCCAGCAGACTGCTCTCTGTGTATGGAGCCCAATGCAGGGCTTAATCCCTCCACCTCGAGATCAAGACCTGAGTGGAAATCAAGAGTTCGACACTTAACCGACTGAGCCACCCAGGTGCCCCAATAAATATTTTTTTTTTTACAATTCAATTTTATCTCCTTTTTTTTTTATTGTTACTTATAACTCTTCACTCTTACTTTGGTAGTTGCATTATTATTTACTTCATGTTTAGTACAAGTAATGTTTAATACTAGTAGTCTTGGATAGCTTTTTTATTTGGCTATGTTTTCAATCTTATTAATTTTTTCTTCAGTGATAGTTACTCTGTTAATCCCATCAGTTGTATGTTTTCCATTTCAGACATTGTTTTCAACTCTAGAAATTCAATTTTGGTCCTCTTAAAGAATATATCTTCCATGTCTCTACTTAGTTGTCATTTTTTTCTCTACCTTTTTAAATACATTGAATAGAGTTATAATAACTTTTTAATATATGTGTATATTTTGTCATCTCTGTCATTTTTGTTTTGGATTGAATGTGTTGATTTTTCTCATCATGATAATTCTTTGCATACCTTTTATCTTTTAGTTTGATGCCAGACATTGTGAATTTTAACTTGTTAGATCCTGGATATCTTGCATTCCTATAAATATTCTTAATAATTTATGCATTTATGCTGTGAAGTTACTTGAAAACAGTAACTTTCATTTTTTGCCCTTAAGTTTTGTTGAGAATGGCCCTAACACAACTAGTCTATGACTAATTTACCACACTACTGAGGGAAAACACTTCTAAATAGCCGACCAAATGCCCCATGAAGTATGAGAACACTCTGGTTTGGTGAGAACACTCTATCTGGTGAGAACAGACATTAATTCTGGTTCTGTGTGTACTCCAGGAATTGTTCTTTCTAATGCTTTCAGATGTTTTTTTCTCCAGTTTTTTGGTAGTTTCTTCTCATAAATCCTGAATAGTTGGGGGAGACCTTCTTCAGATCCCTAGAGTTCTGTCTTTGCAGTTCTCTTCTCTTTGTTACTCTGCCTATAAAGCCTGACTGTCTTAGCCTCCAAAGACTTTCAACTTTTTTTTCAACTCAAGAAGACTTTTGTGTCCCATCTGATTTCCCTCACTATGTGCCATGGCCTGGAAATTTTCTCCAGGTGATATGCTGGTGTAAATTATAGGGCTAATCTTATTAGATTAGCTGATTTCTCATTGCTGATTTCCAGTATATTGTGAACCATTGCTGTACATATTTTTTCAGTTTTTTAGTTGTTCAGGTATGAGAAAAAAATTTTTTCTCTGTAACTCCATTTTGGCCGGAAGCATAAGTTGTGTTGAGCATATTTTCATGCCCTTATTGACTATTCATATATCTACTTTATGAAATGTCAATTTTTTACGCACTTAAAGAATTGGGTAACTCATTTTCTTAGTATTGTGTTATAAGAATTTTATTTATATTTTGGGAAACTTTTAATGCCCATGATTTTAGTATTAATGAAGTCCAGTTTATCAAGTTTTTCGTTAGTAATACTTGAGGTCCTTTCTAAGAAAGCCTGGCTATAATGTTCACGACAGTTTTCTCCTATATTTTCTTTTAGAAGTTTTATAAGTTTAATTAAACTTCTACATTTACATTTAAGATATATTTTAGGTTAACATTTGTGTGCATAAAGGACAAGGTTCACTTTTCCAACTTTTGCTCTTAAGCTGTTTTAGCATTATTTGTTGAATGGACTGTCCCATTCCATAAAATTGCATAGACACTGTGGTTGAAAATCAGTTCATGTGTAGTTATTTTTCTAGACTGACTATTCTATTCCATTGTACCCTATGTCATTATCAGTGTATTGATTCTTGATAGCTTTACAGTGAATCTTTAAATGAGGTAGTGTATGTCTTTCACTTTTATTTTTTCAAAATTGTGTTGAGTGTTTAGGTTCTTTGTATTTAAATTTTTAGAATAAGTTTGTGAATTTCCACAAAGTAGTTCTGATGGAATTTTATTTGGGATTCTGTCACATGTGTAGATCAATGCAGGGAAGATTTACATCTTAAAATATTGAATCTTCCAACCCATAATCCTGGTGCATTTTCCTCTTTTCAAGCTTTCCTTAAAATTTTCTTTAATTTCTCTCAGCAATGTTCTTGTTGTCACTGTATAGGTAGTTCATATATTTTGTTAAATTTATCATTAAATATTCCATATTTAATGCTTTTGTAAACTGAATTTTTAAATTGTTTTCCAGTAGTTTGCTGCATATATTTAGAAATACAAATGATTTTTTCACATAGACCTTGTATATTGTGACTGTTAACATTGCTTATTAATTTTGATAGTTTTTTTCATATTCTGTAGGATTTTCTATGTACAAAATCACATGTGTGCAAATAGAGACAATTTCACCTTTTCCTTACCATGCTGCATGCTTTTTGTTTATTTGTCTTGCCTCATTGTACTGAGTAGAGTCTCCAAACTCAGTATGAAATAGAAGTAGTGAAGGAGGATATGCTTGCCTTGTTTTCTATTTTAGGGAGAAAGTGTTCAATCTGTCTCCACTAAGCATGATGTTACTTGTGGGTTTTTTAAAGGTATCCTTTATTCGATTGAAGAAGTTTTTTCTATTACTAGTTTGTTGGTAGTTTTTAATATGATTGTGGTAGAATTTTTTCAAAAGGATTTTCTGTATCTATTTTCTCCCTAAAGCCCTAGTTTGGTTAAGTAAATTGATTAATTTTCAAATGTTAAACCAACTGTACATTCTTTGAATAAACCCTACTTCATCATTATATATCAATTTTTTTCAATGTTGCTGAATTTCATTTGTTAATGTTACATTAAGATTTTTTGCATTTATATTCATCAGAGTTATTGGTCTGAGGTGTATCCTATTTTTATTACATTTTTGTCTGGTTTGGTATCAAAGTAATGCTGGCCTTTTAAAATGAGTTTGGAAGTGTTCTCTTCCTCATCTATTTTCTGAGATATTTCCTATAGCATTAGAATTATTTCTTCCTTAACTGTTTGCTATAAATACCAACTAGTAAAGCTATTTGGGCTTGCAGTTTTCTTTTGAGAAAGTTTTTATTTACAAATTCAATTTCTGTACTAGATATAGGGTTGTTTTATGTTGGTGTTGGTAATTTCTGTCATTCAAGTAATTTGTTCATTTCATACAAATTGTTGAATTTACTTGTGTGTTCTCTCCTTTTTTTCTTGATTAGTTAGAGGTTTTTCAATTTTTTTTTTTAGAGAATAGTTTTTGTTTTCTATTATTTGTCTGATATGTTAGTTTAACATATCAATATTATTTCCTTTCTTTTTTCTAGTTAATATGCTATTGCTTTTAACTTCTTAATGTAGAACTTCAGATCATTTATTTTAGATTCTTTTTTCTCAACATAAGCATTTAAACAAATAAATTTCCTTTAAACACTACTTTAGTTATAGCCCACAAATTTTGGTGGGCTGTATATATATTTTTTAAAGATTTTATTTATTTATTTAACAGAGATGGAGACAGCCAGCGAGAGAGGGAACACAAGCAGGGGGAGTGGGAGAGGGAGAAGCAGGCTCATAGCGGAGGAGCCTGATGTGGGGCTCGATCCCATAACACCAGGATCATGCACTGAGCTGAAGGCAGATGCTTAACGACAGTGCCACTCAGGCGCCCTGGTGGGCTGTATATTTTTTCCATCAGGTCAAATAGTTTTTAGTTTTCCTTTTTGTCTTTTTATTTGATCCAGGTTTATTCAGAAGAATGTTGTTTAATTTCCAAATATTTGGGCATTTCTAGATTTTTTTTTATTGATTTTTAATTTAATGCCATTATGATCAGAATACATATTCTGTATGATTTCAATCATTTTAAGTTAATTCAAGCTTGCTTTGTTGTAATGAGTATTTTATAGTGTCAGTTATGTCAAATTCATTGATTGTGTTGGTCAAGTCTTGTATACTTTTATTTTTATGTGTGTCTATGTATTCTATCAATTTATTGAAGCAAAGTGTTAAAATTTCCAGCTATAATAGTGGTTTTTATCTCTTTTTCCTTTCAGTTCTTTTAGCTTGTGTTTTAAGTATTTTGAAGCTCTGTTATTTAGTTTATACACATTTAATATTGGTCTTTCTTCTTGACTAATTGAGACTTTTGTCATATTGAAATGTCTATTTTATATTCTGTCATATTCCTTTTCATGAAGTTTAGTTTTCCTGATATTAATATAGTTTCTTCAGTTTTCTTTTAATTACCATGTGTAAGTTTTTTTTGTTATTGTTTTCCTGTCCTTTTACTTTTAATCTATATTTTTATATTTTAAGTTCTTTTTTTTGAGTAGTGTATAGTTTGGTCATGCTCTTTTGTTCAGTTTGAAAATCTTTGTATTTTACTGGAAACTTTAAACAATTTATATGTAATATGATTATTATTTTTTAAAGATTTATTTATGAGAGAGAGAGAGAGAGAGAGAGAGATATTCTAGGACCTTGAGCTGAAATCAAGAGTCGGCCACTTAACTGACTGAGCCACCCAGGTGCCTCTGTAATAGTTATTAATGTGGTCGAGGTTAGTTTTACTATTGTCCTGTTTGTTTTCTTTTTGTCTTATATATTTTCTTTTCCTCTTACCTCTGTTTCTGCTTCCATCTGAATTAGTTTAGTTGAGTATTTTGTAGTTTTTTATTTTTAGCTTTATGTTTGCATTATTAGAAGTATATCTGTTTTGTCATACTTAGTTTCTGCATTATTTACCTTATAATCTACTTTCAAATAATATTACACCTTTTTATGCATATCGTAATAATCTTAGAGTTGTTATACTTCCATTTCCCTCCTCCAGTCCTTTAGTTATAGTATTGTTGTGCATATTTTCCCATGTTTTAAACCTCAAAATACTGTTATTACTTTTAAACATTTGGTTATTTTTTGAAAAAACTTTACAAATGACTAATGTATTTGTTATGTTTGCCACATATATACCATATTGGTAGGTATAGATTTCTTTGTGTATATTGAATTTTCTATATGGCTTTATTTTTCTTTAACCTGAAGAATTACTTTATACAAAAAAAAATTTTTTTTTCTGGGGTTTAGTTTTTTTCCAAAATATACTTCTTTGCCTTCATTTTTGAAGATATATTTTCCAGATATAGAATTCCACTTTTACCATTTTTTCTTTTAGCACTTTAAAAATATTGCATTGTTTTTTGACATTTGAAGTTATTCTTATCTTTGTTTTCCTGTTTTATGTGACATGTCCTTTCTCACTGGTTGCATTTACAATTTTCTGTTTATTATTAGTTTTTAGCAATTTAATAATGATGTGCCTTGATGGAGTTTTATTTGTGTTTATTTTGTTTGTGTTTGAGTCTCTCAGAATGGAAAGTGTATAATTTTTATAAAATTTTGAAAAGTTTTGATCATTATTCTTAAAATATTTTATCCCATGTCCCCTCTGTTTTCTAAATTAGACACAAAGAAATATCTATGATATGTTATGATATATTGCTTGTTCTAAGAAATACTAATAGCAAAACAACTCCAATTTTAATATTGCTTTTAATTTAGCTAATTGTTTTGATCTATACTTAATATATTAATTCAAACAATTATGAAAATTAGTTAATTTTCTCTGTTACTTCTAATATAATTGAAGGTGGGAGACACAAAGAAAACATCTGTAATACGTTGTGATAAGTGATTGCAATGGAGGGTTGAAATCTGCACAGCAGGAAAGAAAAAAAAAAGTGATAATACAGCACTAACTGCCCTGTATTGGGGTGGCTAGACAGACAAGGATGGTGACACTTCAGCTGGGTATTAAAGAATGAATTTAAGTATACTAGGTGGAGAGGAAGGGAGGAACAGTATGTCATCTACAGAGAAGAACATTTCAAAAGTCTTGGAGGTTTCAACAAACTTGTTCTTTGGGGAATGACAAAGCATTTGTTGTAGAAGCTGGAGTGCAAGGCCTTAAGAAAAAAGGCATGTTAAGTAGTTGGCTCCAGATTGTGAAGGTCCTTGAGGGCTATGTTAACAAATTTGGATTTGAACTAGAGGTAGTGTTATTGTGCTTCCTTTTTATGGTGATTTATTTTATATAGATAACAAGGAAATGGCGATTTGATTAAAACAGCAAGTAATAGTGGCCTTTTTAGCAATTTTGATACTGATATAGTCACAGGAGTTCTCTCTTGCCCCCAAATGTGTCTCAATTTTATACAAACAAATAACAATGCAGTAGGCTTTCATTTACATACTTCAGCAGTCCCCTGAGTGAGAAACTGTGACAGATAAGTTAGAAAACTGCCTTAGTCTTACTCTTATGGGACAGAATTCTCTCCCAGCCTTTTGAGTTTGGAATGTTTGGGATGTTGGTAACTTTTTTTAGTTCAATGATTTAATTGACTAAGCTAGTAAGGAAATATCTGAAACTGACATGGACTTTTGCCAGAAGATTAGCGAGGGAAATATAAGATTTCCCAAATCCAGTGTCTATCCCTTTAAAGCAGATAATTTAGAGGAGAATAAAAAATCTTGAAAATTAATGGTAATTTTGAAATAGAATATTTTGTCAAAATCAAATTCATTTCATTAAATGCTTGAGGAGAATGCAAAGAGTAAATGAGCTATGAATAACTGTAAGATGGGACAATTACCACCTCAGAAACAATATATTTGTAAAGTTAATTCCTCTTGAACATGAACAATCCCCTTACACTTGACCCCTTTCTATTGCCTCTTCCATGCTTGAACTCTCCTTGAACTTTGAAGATCCATCTTGAGAGTATGATACGGCCATCTCTTTTGCATCTGGTTATTTTAGCTCCAATTTGCAGCCCTAAAATGGCAATTATAGTGATATATTGCTCAAGTCACCCGACATGGATTAGTATCGGGATCAGCACATTTATGCACAGGAGTAGTGAATGGAGACTGCAGCTATGATTTTAAATGACTTGATTAATTCTGAAACAACATTTCAGAGTCCATTAGGTCCAGCAGGTGTTGGGGTGCAGACTGCTTTTTCCCTAAGCAGCATATTTGATTAAACTGCCAAAGTATTTTGGATTCATATATCTTTCCCAGAATAGTTCCCTTTCACTCTGTTGAATCTCCTTAACACTCAACTATACTCTTCCTGAAAGAGATCCTCTCTCCCTTTTCTGCCTCTACCCAAGTTCTCTTGTGTCAGTTGCTGATCACCAGTTCTGTTTGAGCAACTTGAACAATGTGTTCTGTTCACGTTCAGGAGGGCATTTACATGACAGAACTCCTGCTAAAAGCTCCTGCTGACTCAGGTCAAAATAAGGCCAATTGTGTTGTTTATCCTAAGGGCCATTTCATCAGCAACCCTCTTGTCAAGGTTAGAAATGTGTCTGGTTAATGCCTTGGTTCATTGCTTTCTTTTACTACTAAATGTACAAGTACATGACATTATGTGTCTCCCCTTTGCCCTCCACCCCATCTGGATGTCACTGCTCTAATAAAAATGCGTAGGGCTGGGTTTTTCATTTAAGTTCTTTGGGGTTTCAAATTCTTGTATTCTTTGTTGATTTCACGGATTCTAAGGTATCTTTCTTTGAAAAATTCTGACAATGGGCCCTTCATGCTTCATTACTTCCAGTTCTTTTCTTTACAACATAAAGAACATTTCAGTAGGTCTGTGGTACAACATTTGTGGAATAATCTCAGAATGTAGCACCATGAATTGTTCTGTCATCTGTTCCCCTAGTACAATGTACCTGTCTCTATTACCGCACATATCAACATGTATTCTAGCTGTTTGAGTGTTATTACTTTTATCCTCCTCAGGGGTTACATCTTATTCTTCTATTTTCATGCCTATCACACATCTATCCATCCATCCATCCACGCATCTGTCCATTTACTTAACACATTTTAGAGCCCTCTATTATTATTGCTGGTATTTGCTAAACCATGTGCTGGATACTCAATAAATATATTTAATTATATTGAATTAATATGCTCTTAGAAGCCAAACAAAACATAGATCATACAGTTTTAGTCACCTGTAATTAATACTGCCCTTGTAAGTGTGTAATATAATAAGACTATAATAATGAGAATATGATAAATATATAAGTAGCTGCCTATTTACTACTGGCTGAGTAACTTCAAGGAGTCACATAATCTCTCTTTGTGAACTGTTTCATTGTCAAAATATAGATAAAACTATTTGCTCTGCCCAATTTATAGTGCTGTTGAAGGGGTTGAATAAAAGAATGTAAGTGAAAGTATTTTGAAAACCATCCCCAAATACTATTTAATGTAATAATGAAGGTAATAGTTGAAAGTATATGGTTAAGATCAAGATGTGGTGTGCCTGGGCATAATGTCTCCCATAGCAAGAGAATTAATGTTCATTCTGAGGCTACTTTAAATAAGCTGGTAAAACTATTCTGTTTTCCAAAGCCCGAAATTATAAATTTATGTATACAGTTAATGTACTGGCCAATACAAATTTCCTTCATAAAAATGGATACCAAGTTTAGCCATAACAATTTAAATTTTTTCTGTTTTACTAAAAGAAATGTAATATAAAAATGGAATACAGATGATTTTAATGTTGAAAATTTGGAGGCTGAGTTACCTAATAACTTCCTATATTGTTTTTAAAATCATTGTAATTTCAAAGGATAGCTTATAATTTAGAGTTATTTAACAATGAAACCGTTCATATGAGCTTAAAAATTGAGACTTTCTGTTCTGTTCATCTCCTTTTTGTTGCAAATTTTGAAACAACTGTGAGATAGGTCAAAGGAGCCAGACAAATAGAAATCTTTATTACTCATAAGAGTTGAATTAGCGAATCATATGTGGAATATAAGAAACAGAGCAGAGGATCATAGGGGAAGGGAGGGAAAACTGAATCGGAAGGCATCAGAGAGGGAGAAAAACCATGAGAGACTCTTAACTATAGGAAGACAAATTGAGGGTTGCTGGAGGGGAAGTGGGTGGGGAGATGGGGTAATTGGGTGGTGGGCATTAAGGAGGGCATGTGATGTGATAAGCACTGGGTGTTATACACAACTGATGAATTACTGACTCTACATCTGAAACTAATGATGTACTGTATCTTGGCTAATTGAATTTAAATTAAAAAAAAAGATAGTGATAATAATCATACTTCGTAATTTTTTAAATATCTCTTAACACTATTTAAATGCACATATGTATAATTTAAATTAGTTATTTTGTGCTCCATTATTTTAATAAAATATATTTTATATGGAAAAAAAAGAGTTGAATGAGTGAATATTACCCTTAAAGGGCTTGCTAATATGTTACTTGGTTTAAACCATTCTCTCCTAAGAACTATAGGCCCCCCCTTGCTGAGGTAAGCCTTGATCTGCTAAGCAGATCATGGGAGAATAGGCCTAAAAGCTTGCATTCTTCAGGCAAGCTGGCTCTCAAAGTGAGGGACTCAGGATACTGAGCCAAATGTACTCAGTTACTTCTTCTGAATTCATCAGTTGGATCAGTTGCTCTTCTCATGAGAGGAATGAGTTGAGGAAGAGGCTGAGTAGCTCTTCCTGGCTTTGCTCCCTGTGGAATAGAGTGGAAATGCCCTCTTCCAGATGGAAACATGAGGAGGAGGAGTAATGTCCTCCACACCTCATCACATCTGTTATCCACTGAGTAAACTCTACCACAGAAACTCAGGCTGTGCCACTGCCAGTTCTCAACATTGACTAACATTTTGAGGAAGAGAGGAAAGGCCTTACTCCTCAATCCCACTTCTCCAACTCCTGGGCCCCTACCCAAGCTTTGTGTTTTAAAAATCTAGCCAAGCATTTGGTCCCCTTGTTTAGAAACAAAACAAAAAACAAAATCATTTCCTTAGCATACAATAATCTATCTTTTCTTCAAGAAGTTGGAACTTGTTAGTTGCTAAGAACTCTTTCTGCTGAAAATATTTAGTGACTTAGCAATAATAGTGTTCATGTAGGGAAATCATGAAGTTGCTAAGAAACCAATTTTATTCCTTTCAGTCAGGCTTGCTTCTTTTTTCATTTCAGAAAACTGAATTGTTGAGTTTAAAAGGTAGATGATCAGGTACTTCAAATCTCTTAATAGGTGTCAATAGTAAATTGGTCAATCACTATTAAAATGAATGAAAAGTATCAGATTATTTCAGTGCATGACATTTTATAAATATCATTATTTCGCTATTGTTTTGTATTTTAGGCAATACTTTCTTAGGTAGAAAAAAAAAGACTGATTAAATTTCACATGCCTTAGTTGAACATCTATCACATGCAAGGCATCATGCCAAGTGCTGTAGAAAATACAAAAAGACTAAAACATGATCAGTTCCTACCCACCATATATGAATAATTTCACCCACAAAATACATTTTATTCTATTAGGAATTATATTTGTAGAATAGATTATTATTTATAGAATATAAATTATATTTCTATTTTAGTAGAAATATGCTGAAATAAATCCCGATACTGTAGACCAAGAACATAATACATTGTTTGAAACAAAATAGAACAAACTCTGAGCTGCCTGGATTAAAAAGAATGGGAAAGAGACTCTAATGCTAAAGATGTGCATTCCAGCTGGTGGGAGGTGTATTAGAACAGATTGAACCACAGAATCCACCAGAGTATTATATAGCTGGACAATTGCACAAAGCCCTAAGTGCCTGGGAGGGAGCTTTGAATAGCTCAGTTAGTCTTTCACTTTGAATAGGTAGTTTGGGACAGAAGCTTCTCAGGCCTTGGAAGAGTGGGAGGGAAGAGGAGAATATATTATGAATATCTTATCCCTGCACTTTAAAATGAGAACAATGGGCTTCTTATCTAAACTGAATTGACATGATCACCCTATTCCAAACAGCCAAGAAACTGCATAACTTAGACCTGAACATCTTAATGCCCCAGGGAGTTTGCATAAATGGAATCACTTTACAGAGTGGAACACTGTCATTTCTTGATTTTCTTTCAAGTTTCTTTAAACAAAACTACTTAAAGTTTATGAAATTAATGAGACTTAGGTTGGCCTTGAAGAGGACATTAGTGGAGTAAATAAATGCTTTTTAAATTTCTTATTTGTTTGCTTACTTAGCAAACTTTCCTAGCTTTCGATTTGTCATAGAGGTACAGAATTCTTAAAGTTTGAAGCAGTTTTAGAAATCATCTAAAAGTAATTTCTTACCCATTTCAGCAATGCCTTCTCCTAAAGCATCTTTCATAGATGGTCATGGGAAGCACAGCACCTTCTGAACAAGCAATAATTTGGTAATTTTAGTGATGCAAAAGTTTTTTTGTTTTTTTTTTTGGTTTTTTTAGGTTGAGACAAAAATCTACTACTTTACAACTTCCACCCATTAATCCTGTTTCTAACCTTTAGACAAAAAGAGCACATATACATTCCCAGTCTGTAGCTGGCTTCAAATGATTGAGTGTAACTCTAATGTCTTTCTTTAGTTTCTTCTCTGAGCCAATTATATTGAGGTCCTTCAGTTATTCATTGTGTGCCGTCTTTTCCAGGAGGGTGTGTCAGGAATACTATTTCTCTGTATTTTTTATTTCATTACCAGTGAACTTAACACATTCTCTCTCTCTCCACTTTTTTTGGACCTTTTCCACATTTCTTTCCCCATACAAAACTGAGGGCATTTAAACAAGGGCTAGGCTTTGCATGAACAGTTAGAATTTAAGAAGTCTGAGAGGGATTCAGAAAAGAAAACTGCTTGCAGAAAAGGGTTCCTCGGCAGACCACTGCTGTGTGCAGGTTGCTCATTGGTCAGCTTTCGAGTGAGCAGGAAAATTTGGTAGGCTATTTTCTTAGCATTTAGTAATAAATAAGCACAAAACAATTGGTCTGTTATATTCTACGTGGCCATGTATGTGTACCACAGATCTTATGTCTGCTTTTTGTGGGCCAAAGCAGAAAAAAATATTTCCAAATGATTAAAGATAAAAATTTCTCTCTTAAAAGGTGCTTTATTTTGGACCTAATTTATCTAGATTTTGTGACTGTGTTTATCCATTGCACAGAATAATTTCTCCTTTGTTGATTGTTTTTGTTTTCTTTTTTTAAATTGAGATACAATTGACATATAACAATATATTAGTTTCAGGTTTATAACATAATGATCCAATACTTGTATGTTTTACAAAATGATCACCACAATAAGTCTAGTTCATGTCCATCATCACATAGTTACAATGTTTTTCTTGTAGTGAGAACTTTTAAGACCTATTCTCAGCAACTTTCAAATATGTATACAGTATTGTTAGCTAGAGTTAATATGCTGTACATTACTTCCCCGTGACTTACTTATTTTATAACTGGAAGTTTGTACCTTTTGATCATCTTCACCTGTTTCACTCACCTTCACCCCCCCACCTCTGGCAACCACCAGTCTGTTCTCTGTATCAATGAGCTCTTTTTTTTTTTTTTTTTTTTTTTTTTAGTATTCTACATATAAGTGAGATCATATGGTATTTGTCTTTCTCTGTCTGACTTAGCTTAATGCCCTCAAGGTCCAGCCAGCCATCCATGTTGTTGCAAATGGTAAAATTTTCTTCTTTGTTATGGCTAAATAATATTCCATCATGTATCGAATATTTTCTTTATGCACTCATTCATCAGTTGATACTTGAGTTGTTTCCATATCTTGGCTATTGTAAATAATGCCACACTGAACATTGGGGTGCATATAACTTTCTGAGTTAATGTTTTTGTTTTCTTTGGGTAAATATCCAGAAATGGAATTGCTAAATCATGGTAGTTCTTTTAAATTTTTGAGGAAACTCCATCATCTGTTTTTCATAGTGGCTGCATAAATTTACTTTCCCACCAACAGTGCCCAAAGGTTCCCTTGCTTTCATTTTTCTTGAACTGGTACTTCCTAAGAGTTGAAATTCAAATACCAACTATTATCCAGAAATTCTAATTTGAAGGAACCAAAACTTGGAATATTTTGTCATTCAAAACTTCATTTCCCTGTGAGTTTCAAGTTAAAGCACTCCCTAGTTTTAAGGGAGAGGACTATAAAAGTAAAATTAAAAGTGGATGGGTATTCTAAATAGCTAGAGATACTAACATGTGTATTGGGGTAATGCAGGAGTGATGCCAAGGGTGGATAGTGGAATGTGAAATAGGTGAATTAGAGTGAGGATCCTTGAGTGAGAAGGTGATGCACAGGGGACTGTGTTAGATGACCATCCCTTATTAGAATGTCTATGGCTGACATTTTTCCCAAAAAACATTGACTTGTTAACATGTTTTGCCTGAGGAAATGGGTAACCAAAACTTCACACCCTTCCAGAGACTGGAGAGTGGACAGACTTCAGGACTTGATTCACCACAGAGGGATCCTTTTTTCAAGTCTACACTGAACTCCTCTGGAACCTCCTCCACATTCTTCCCCACCCTCCAAAGCTTTGAGAAACCAGCCTAACACCAGTTGTATCTGTAATGAATGAGGAGGAGTGGCAACACCCCTTTTCCTGTTGCAGCCCTGAAAAATTCCACTGAAATATTTCATCTGAAGCAGAATCTGACCACAGGCACACAGCATCCTTTGTTCACATCTTACTCTGCTCCCTACTAAAGTGGATTTTAACACTAGAAGCTCAGAAAGATGTGCAAAATAGAGCACAGGGATATACAAATCTTTATTTTATTAACAGTGTAAATTCCATTTTCTCAGAAAGGCCAGTTTTTTTCCTGCCTAGCAGCAAAAAGAAAGTTAAAGGGACTTTTGGTGACATTCCCTTTGTTTAATGAAGCTTGGAGTTATGGGCAAGTGCCTTGAACTGCCGTTATTATCTGCATGACTGAATAAGGGCTGAGGGTCCAGATCTGTGCAAAGAGTTTTATTGCAAATAGGGACATTGATCATTCATAATCAGACCTACCAGGTCAGCAGTGCTCAGTGCCAGCAAGCCCTGAAAAAGCTGACCAAGGGAGCACCAGTGCTCATAGGTTAATGTAATATTCAAGCAGAATGAGATCTTTCTCTTCTTATATGCTCATCTCTTGGCTTTCTTCTGACAGAGTGGAAATGAGAACACAAACACATTTGAACTATATCCCATATAACCAATCACTGAGTCATCCTCTGTTCATCTGAGAGCTCTACATGCTTCCAGAGACTGTTCCCTTTAGAGGCGTATTCTTTCTGTGCAAAGGTTTGTGCTTTAGCTCTATCGTTATCATACTATTTAGGTATTATGGAGCTCCTTCATTTTAAGTCACTGCTTTCTGATTACCAATATTTACTCACATTAGAGATCATATTCAGAAGAGAGGATCTCAAAGAGATCACTGAAGATTCAGAGTGAATATCAAACCACATGTTTGTTTCTTTATCATTCCTTTGGTTAGTAAGCTTTTAAAATATACTTTTGAATATAAAAACATCCTATTTAAAAATTCAGCTTTGTGTAAGTTATTGCACTTGTGAAAATGTGATGAATGTATTACTATCATGATGAGTCAGAGGGGTATTTATTTCACAGCAGTGTCTTTGTACATTGGATCATCGACACAATAACACAGGGACAATTGAAAAGGTGAGTCCCTTCTCCTAGGTTACAAATTTGGAAGAACTAGAAGCCCGTGCATTTTAGATTTTATGCCTCCCAATTCTGCTCAGAAGAGTAACACAGCTAAGGAGGTATTAATCACTAAGGGGCATGATGGCAGGTGGCAGGAATATAAAATTTGAGCAGAGTCTAAATCAAAGAGGAGGATTTTGAGATTACTAGCATATGGTGAAAGCACCAGAAACTTAATTTGATGTCCTGTGTTCACACGGAAAAATGATGTTGCTAGCCCATTTCGAATCAGATGTGCTTTGTGAATTATTTCTCTGTTGGTGATGAATTTTCAATGATATATCCACATGCAATCACTCAGTTGACCTTGTGACCAATGACAAGCACATGTCAGATAGCTGGCAAGGGTGAGAGGTTTACTGAGTCATCTGAATGATGAACGCATGAGCTCGTTAGCTAATCGGCTATGCTTAGTGAACCCAGAGTGTGCTAAAGGGTTAAGAAGGGAAATGTGACCAACTTGATACTGAGACCTGATTCAGGTTATAATTGGAATTCAGCTCAGGGTATGATTATGCCATCATGTGTTAAGAAACAAGAATTTTTTTTTTTTTTTGAGAGCACACAAGCATGTAAGCGGGGTGGGGGGTGGTTGGGGAAGGGGGAAGGAAAGAGAGAATCTCAAGCTGACTCCACACCCAGCACGAAGCCCAACTCCAGGCTCGATCTCACGACCCTGAGATCATGACCTAAGTGGAAACCAAGAGTCAGATGCTTAATGAACTGAGCCACCCAGGTGCCCTGAGAAACAAAGAAGAATTTTTAATCTAAAATAACCAAATATATAAAGTTACTTATGAAAGTATTTTTAGATTTTTTTCCTATATTGTCAAATAAACTCAAAATCATCCCAAAATAGTAGTTCAACAAACTTTATCATTGATTTGTGTTTCGTGATATAGTCATTATTTGGGCACTAGTAGTTTGATATAAACCATTAATTGGAGGAAGTTGAATCAGAATTTTAGAAATAAAAGGGACTTTATTGTTTAATCACTCACTTTATAACTAAGTAATCGTGAGGCTCAGGAAAGTGACTATCCTGAGGCTATTAGGCTAGTGATTGTCAGACCTCAGGGTTCCCGATTTCCAGCTCAATGCTCTTACCTTATGCTTTGTAATAATTTGTATTTTTTTTTAGTTTTGCACAAATGAATATTCGTTTCTGATGCCAAAAAACGTGAAGAATACAACCACTCTGGTAACCATTGTAATTTTGTATGAGACTTCTATTCTCATTTCTATGTCTTGTCATTTCTTTGGCTAGTAAGCTTTTACAATATATTTTTCAATACATTCAATATATTGGAATTTATTTCATACTTATAGAAAAATTGGAAGAAAAGCACAACAAACTCCCATATATCCTTTACCTAACTTTCATAAATATTAACATTTTATTATATTTACATCATTCTGTGTAATATATGTTTTTATTACATATTTCTAAACCCTTTGAAATTGTTGCAGATATAGCCCCTTAGTATTTCAGTGTATATTTCTTAAAAGCAAGGACACTTTCCCACATGACCACAGTATAAACATTAAAAAAAAATCAGGAAATTATCACTGACATAATTCCACCATGTAATCCACAGACCCCATTCAAATTTCCCTTTTTGTTCAAATTATATTTTTTAGAGGTTCAGGATCCAACTGAGAGTTATGTGTTGCATTTAGTTTTCATGTCTCCTAAGTCTTCTTCAGTCTGGAGCAGTTCCTTAGTCTTTTCTTGTCTTTTATGACCTTGATGTTTGAAAAGTATGGGCCAGTTACTTTGTAGAATGTCCTTCACTGGGGTTATTTTGAGATTTCATTATGATTAAGTATAAGTTATGAATATTAAGCAGGAATGCAACAGAAATGAAGTGTATTATTTTCAGCATATAATACCCAGAGGTACACTCTGCCAAGTTTTCCTACTACTGGTGATATACACTTTGATCACTTGGCTAGGGTGTTATCTTCCAAGCTTCTCCATCGTGAAAGTATTTTGCACTTATTAAAAAATAAGTAATTTATAAATATTTGTGGGGAGATGTTTGAGAGCATCTAATTATCCTCTTCCTCATCAAATTTTCATCCATTAATATTAGTATCTATTGATGATGGTTGTCTGAAACCATTTTTTTCATAGATGCCAAATAACTATTTTCTAATTAAGATTTCTTCTACATTGTTAGCTGGCATTTGACTAAGTAAGCCCTTTCCAATCTCCTTCATTTATTTATTTAATCATCATCTATTTATATCAGTATGCATTCAAGGATATCAGTTTTTTTTTTACTGGATTATAATTTTCATGATTATTATTTATTTTGTTACTCTATCACATATTTGACCAGTGGGAGTTCCTTCAAACAGAATCTTGTGTCTTCCTGAAATGTGCCCTTCATTTATTGGATACTTTGTTAATTTCTGGCACGCCATGATATTCTAGAATTATCATAGACTTTTTCTACCTCAGTCCAGAAATCAGCCAATTCTCCAAGGAACCCTGTTTTTTCAGTGGAGAGTGGTATTTAGAAACCAAGATTTGTGTACTAGGTGTGTTCATTGCTATGGGGTATTATTGCTGCTAGGTCCTCTCAGCAGAAAAACCTAGGAGAGTGTGTGTGTGTGTGTGTACATATGCATATATGTATTTTTTTTCTTAAAAAGTAAAATGAATTTACACTGATATCCTTAATTCCAATCTAAAACAACAGGATTTTTCTAGCCCTCTCCCTCTTTATACTTAAAAGTTCCTTTTCTGACAGCAAGAAAATTGGCTTTCACCAGCCACAGTATATTTACTTATTTGCTTAATCTAACCCTTACCAGTCTCAGAGACAGGTAAGCCACCTCCTTGGACCTGACACAGTTGTCCTCAACCAAATGGGATTTATCCTTAGCTCTGGCCCCAGAGAATATACTAGTTAAGCCTCATAACATGCTTGGAGAATCTCCAGCTAGAATGTTATGCCCTGTCCCTCCCATCCCTTATCAGCCTTCTCAAAATTCTGGTGGAGTCCATGACCTCGCCCTCTCTGGCCCTGACCCTGGCTCAATGCAGTATATATACCAGATGAATTCTTCTAAAAAAAAAAAAAATCATCCTGGCATTATACACTTATAACTAATCCAAGTCCACTTTCAAATAACAGTATACAATTTCACAGGTGGTGCAAGTTCCTTATAACAACAAAATAATAACAAAAAATTTCTAATTTCTTCCTCCTATCTTTTGCGTCATTCATTCATTTCACTTATACAAAAATTTTCATATATATGCAAATATATATGTAAATATATAAACATGAATAATAGAATACATTGCTGCTGTTACTATTTGGAACAAACTGTTGTCTGTTAAATAAATTAAAAGTAAGAATATATGTTTTTATTTTACCTTCATTTACTCCTTCTGAAGCTCTTTCTTAACGTAGTTCCACCTTTCTTATATCATTTTCCTTCTCTCTATAGATCTTTTAATATTTCTTACAAGGTAGATCTACTGGCAAGAAATTCCCTCAATTTTTGTCTAAGAAAGTTTTTTTTCTTCATCACTTTTGAATGATAATTCTGCAGGGTACAGAATTCTAGTTTGGTGATTTTTTTCCCCCTCAACACTTAACTCATCTCTCTTCTTGTTTGCATTGTTTCTGAGGAGAAGCTAGATATAATTCTTACTTTTACTTCCCTGTAAATAAGGTGATATTTTTTCCCTCTGCTTTCTTTCAAAAATTTTTTCTTTATCTTTTGACTTTTTTTTCCCCAAAATGATATACTTAGGTGTAGGTTTTTGTTTGTTTGATTGGTATTTATCCTGCGTGTTATTTTCTGAGCTTCTTGCATCTGTGATTTGCTGTCTGACATTAACTTGGGGGAAATTCTTAGTCATTATTTTTCAAATACTTCTATTCCTTTCTCTCTTCTCCTTCTGGTGTTGCCCTTATGTGTATGTTATACTCTTTGTAGTTGTCCCGCTGTTCTTGGATATTCTGTTTTGTTTTTGTTTTTTTCTTTTGCAAGTGTGTGTGTGTGTGTGTGTGTGTGTGTGTGTACTTTTCAGTTTGCAGTTTATATTGAAATATGCTCAAGCTCAGAGATTCTTTCCTCAGCCATATCTAATTTGCTAACAAAGCCCATCGAAGGCTTTCTTTATTTCTGTTACAGTGTTTTTGATCTCTGTCATTTTTTGGGGGGGGGTTCCTTCAAATTTCCTTCTCTCTGCTTACATTGCCTATCTTTTCTTGTCTGCTGTTTACTTTATCCGTTAGAGCCCTTAGCATAATAATGATATATTTTAAATTCCCAGTCTGAGAATTTCAATACCCCTACTGTATCTGAGATTGATTCTGATGCTTGCTGTATCTCTTCAAACTGCCTTTCAGTATGTCTTGTAATTTTTTTCTTAATAGCCAGGCATGATACACAGCATAAAAGGAAGTGTGATAAATAGGTATCTGTAATGTGGTGGTGAGGTTTGGGGAAGGGGAAGCGTTCTATAGTCTATGTTTAGCTCTCAGTCTTTTAGCGATCCTTTGCCTCTAGACTGTGAACTTCATAAGTGCTTCTCATTTTCCACTCCAACCTTAGGTGAAACAAAATGGGAGAGCGGGCTGGTATTGGCTATTTCCCTTCCCCCAGGTCAGCTGGGCTCTGATAAAACCTCAGCTAATTAGGCTATTGCTAACTAGTTTCTCCTGAGGGCAGGTTTTTTTTAAGAACAGTGTTCTGATGTATTTCAAAATGGTTCCTTTCCCCCTCTACCTGCTTCAGTATTTGCTTTGAGGACCTGGTGGGGCTCCCAGAGGTACAGCTCACAAAAGCATGCACCGTCACCATGATGGCTTCCTCTGGAGTTTTAAATTGTCAGACTGAGCCTCCAGCAATTTGTCGATGACAGTTCAGCTTTCCATATTCCAGCACTTGTTCCTGTGGAGGTTTTAGCCCAGGGGTTCTGCTCTGGTAAGTTGTCATTCTCTAGGCTTGCCTGTTGGTCTCTCCAATTTGGGGGACAGTGCTTTGTCCTGTGATCTCACTTTTATTAATCTAAGAAGAGGTGTTGATTTTCAGTTTGTTTAGCTTTTTACTTGTTAGGAAAGAGTGGTGACTTCTAAACTTCTTAAAACCTGGGCTGAAAATCAGAAATCTTTATTTGGGGCTTTAAAACTTTCTCTTGGTGATGTGGTGAGTGGATAAGTCTTGCACTCATTTTGTTAAATTTATCTCAAGGTACTTCACATTTCTTGAAGGGCATTTTTTATGGTTTTAATTTATAATGGTTTATTGATACTATATGGAAATACAATGATTTTTATATATTGAATTTGTATCCTGCATTCTTGCTAGTGTCAAAAATCCAGAAATAGCAACATTAAAACCACGAAATCAATAAATAGTATTTAGGAAGAGTGTACTATGCATATAAGAACAGTTAATGAACTGGGAGCTTTTAAAAATAAAAACTGATATGAAGCTCAGAGGCATGAAGGTACAGGATGACTTATAATGTGAAAATGAGGAAGTTTTTTACCCTATACAATAATTGGTTATCACAGTGGTGGTTTCCAAATGGCAGGGGTTTGGTTTAATGTGATTATCTCATACCACTTTTAGGAAGGTGGTGTTTTAGGAAGGTAGTTTCTTTTTGACTGTCAGAGACACTTATAAGAAATAACCTAAGTTTTGTTTATGTTCATGAAATAAAATGTAGTTTTACTTAAGTGGTTTTGTCTTCTCAGGGAATTCTCAGGTCCAGTCTCCAATTTGCTTTTTTTTTTTTTTAAAGATTTTATTTATTTATTTGACAGAAATAGAGACAGCCAGCGAGAGACAGAACACAAGCAGGGGAAGTGGGAGAGGAAGAAGCAGGCTCATAGCAGAGGAGCCTGATGTGGGGCTCGATCCCACAACCGGGATCACGCCCTGAGCCAAAGGCAGACGCTTAACGACTGCGCCACCCAGGTGCCCCTCCAATTTGCTTTTAATTTTAACACTAGTAAGTAGCTTTTTGTACATTCCTTAAGATTTTCTTCATTGATGCTCATGTTATCTGAACAGGGACAAATTTTATTTTCTTCTTTTCCAATTCATATGCCTTTAATTTCTTTTTTCTTATTGTAGTAGCTAGTACCTCCAAAACAATGTTGAGAAGAATTGATGAGAGCAAACATCTTTGCCTTGTTCCTGATCTTAGGGGACATAGTCTTTTATCCTTAATTTTGACGTTGACTGTGGATTTTTGTATATGTCCCTTAGACTGATGAAGTTGCCTTTTTTTCCTGGTTCCTGAGAGATGTTAATCATGAATAGGTGTTCAATTTTAGCAGATGCGCTTTTTTTTTAATCTCTTCTTAAACGTGGTAATATATTGAACTACATGAATAGATTTTCAAATGTTAACCCAACCATTTCCTTGGGATAAACTCTTCATAGTTCTAATGTATTATACATTTTATGTATCCCTGGATTTGATTTGCTAAATTTTTAAAGGAATTTTTACATCTATTTTCTTGAATATTGGATTGTTATTTTCTTAAAATGTCTTTGTCTGGTTTTGTTATCAGGATAATGCAGGCTTCATAAAATGAGTTGTGAAGCCCCCCCCCTTCTGTTTTCTTGAAGAGTTAGTGTATGTTTGGTATGTTTAAAAAAATTTTTTTAAGTGTTAGGTAGAATTGATCCAGGAAGCTATGTATTTTCTGGAATAGTTTGAGTATGTTTGGTATGTTTATTTTTTTCTTAAGTTTTGTTAAAATTTACCCAGGAAGCTATGTGGGCCTATTGTTTTCATTGTGGAAAGGTTATTCAAATTTTTTATAGATCCAGATGTCTCAGATTATCTATTTATTCTTGAGTAAACTTTGACAGTTGGTGCTTTTCAAACTATGTGTCCTTTTAATTTGTTTATTAGGATAAAGTTGAACTTAAAATTCCCTTATTATCCTCTTAATGTTGATAAGGTATTTAGGTATTTAAAATCTCTTATTTTTAATATTGGTAAATATTTTTTCACTGATTTATTGGCAAATGTTACAGTAGTTATGTTGTAAATTACAAGATATTGTGTCATATAAGCACAAGTATTTGATTAATACTTTTTTTAACTGAAGTAGAGTTCACACATTATGTTAGTTTCAAGTGTACAACATAGTGACTTGACAATTATACGTTATGAAATGCTCACCACGCTAAGTGTAGTTACCCTCTGTTCCCACACAAAATTATTACAATATTATTGACTATATTCCCTATGCTCTACTTTTCATTCTGGTGACTTACTTATTTTCTAGCTGGAAGTTTGTACTTCTTAATCCCCTTCATCTATTTTGCCCATCCCCCACTCCTATCCTTTCTGGCAACCACTAGTTTGTTCTTTGTATTTATGAGTTATTTCTCTTTTGTTGTTGCTGTTGTTTCTTTGTTCATTTGTTCTGTTTTTTAGATTCCGCATATAAGTAAAATCACATAGTATTTGTCTTTGACTTATTTCACTTGGCATAATACCTTCTGGGTCCATTCATGTTGTCACAAATGACAATATCTTATTTTTTATGGCTGAGTAATATTTTATTGTATATATACCACATCCTTATCCATTTATCTATCTATTAGTGGACATTTGGGTTGCTCCCATATCTTGGCTATTATAAATAATGCTGCAATGAATTAATGAATTTACGGGTACATATATCTTTTTAATATTTCCATCTTTTAAATTATGTTGGAACTAATGTTATGGTCCAACATTTGATCAGTTTTGGTTACTATTCCATGTGCACTTGAATACATGGTGTAATTTGAAGTAGTGACATGATAGTGTTCTTTAAATGTCAAATAGATAAAGGTGGTTGACAGTATTGTTCAGGTCTATATTATTATAGATGGTTTTGTCTGGTTGCTCTATTAATTTCAGAGAAGGGTGTATTAAAGTCTGCAAGTAAGATTGTAAATTTGCCATTTTTTCCCAGTTTGTGCCTCATATATTTTGATGCTCTTTTATTGGGTCAAGTATATTTATATTTGTTTTATCTTCTTGACACATTGACTTTTATAGTGATCAAATATACCTATCTCTAAAAATCCTCTTTTTTTCAAGTTTATTTCTTATTATATCAATATTCAGTTCTTATTGTTAACAAATAAATAGACAACTTTTACTTTCAGTATTTGTGTTTTCTTTTTAAGATATTAGTTCAAGACTTTTCTATTTAATGTAATTGTTCACATGATTGCATTTTGATCTGCTTTTCTACTATTTGTATTAAATTTTTGGATTGAGTTTTTTCTTTTACATCTTTTTTGCCTTTTAAAAATTTAATCAAATAAATTTTCAAACGCTATTTTCATATCTGTGCTTGCTTTCTATTTATATCTGCTTATTTTTAGTGGTTGCCACAGAGGTTAAAGTAAGTAGTTTATACCTATTCAGTCTACTTAGAGATAATTTTTAATTTTTGTAAAATATAGGAGACTTGTAACAGTAAATTTCCATTTTCTCCCCCATCATAAGACTATTGTCCTGTGTATTATACCTGTTTATCCTATAAAGCAACAAATAACATGATACTATTTTGCTTTATGTACTCCTATAACTTACAAAAAATCAGGAGAAAAGAAAAAAAGTTTTTATATTTATTCATACTTTTACCATTTCTGGTGCTCTTCCTTCTTTTCTGTAGTTCTGAGCTGTCATCTAGTGTCTTGGTTTATGCTGAAGAACTCCCATTGGCATTTCTTATAGTGTGTACCTGTTCCTGACAGTTTCTCTAATTTTTTGTTTATCTGAAAATGTTCTTAATTTTCCTTCATTTTTAAGTATAGTTTTACTGTAAATTTTTACTCTTCATTGCTTTGAACATGCATTCCACTGTCTTCTGGCTTCCATAGTTTCCGATGAGAGGTTGGCCTTTAAATTTTGTGGCACCCTCACTTTCTAAAGACCTTTTGGAATATTTTACTCTGGCTTCTTTCAAGATTGTCTCTATCTTTGACTCATAAAAGTTTGTCTCTGATGTGGCTAGTTATAGATTTCTTTTTATTTATCTTGATTGGTATTTTTTAACCTTTCTGGATCTATAAATTAATGTATTTTACCAAATTTTAAAAGTTTTAGGTAATATTTTATCAAATTTCTAAATTTTTAGTTAATATTTTTCAATTTTTTTTTTTACCTTTGTCTCTCCTTTTTCCCCTGGAATTCCAGTTACATGCATGTTAGACCATTTCAGAGGTTCTGTTCGTTTTTTCCTCTCTGTTTTTTAGATTGGAGAATTTCTGTTGATTTATTTAAATTTCACTGATTCTTTTTTTTTCAATCATGTCAATGTCTGCTATTGAACTCATCTGGCTAATTTTAGGATTCTCTTATATCATCTTTTATTATTTTCCAGAAAGTTTTTATTTTATTTATTTTCAAAAATTATTTCAGAAAACTTGTAACAGGATTAAAGATAAAGATAGATACAAATATTAAGCTTCCCACATTCATTCTAATTTTAAAATTGGTTATGTATCATATGTCTCTTTAACATTTTATATTCATTTATCAGCTTATTCTATGTAAACTAGAATATTTTGAATTCTTTCAAAAAGAAAGAGTTGATAATTGAAGTAAAAGGGTATTTGAATTTAGTTACTCAAGATTGAGTTCAGAGTAATGGCAAATTCCCCACTTGTTCTCAGATACATAGAGTCTAATATCTTTGGTCTTTCTCTAAAATTTTCTCTACAATATATAGTTTTTTTCTACTATTTATTTCAAATATATTTACAAGCAACCTCTTATTTTTATTTTTATTCTTGGTTGCATTTCTAGTTCTCATTTATTCACCTAGATAGATATACTTCTTGTGGGCAGGAACTTTGCATGCCAGGAGAAAAACTCCAGGGCCTTGGCAATGTTGACTAAAAAATAAACACTTACTTTACCTTTCTCTAAGTTACTCTAATTACAATAGATGGAGAGAGGTCAATTCACTTAAGATTCCTAAACCTGAGCATTTCATTTGATGTAAATTTTATAAGGACATTGTTTAAAAAGGTATACACCAGTTGGCTAGATATGTAATATCCACATTTTATTTGCTGCTTTTGAAGGAAATTAAGCACTATTGCTTGAAATCATTCCCTTGATTAAACATTTTTTATTTTTATATAAAAGCTTTTTAATTTAATATATATTTATTTTTAAGAAATTAAAAAGGGCTTTAATATATTTATTTTTTTAAGTTTTTATTTAAATTTCAGCTAGTTAATGTTGGGCTGGCTGAGAAAAGGGGCCACTCAAAATGGCACACACCCAAGATGGCCGAATCTCCCACCAGAACTCCTGCAGCAGCCACGTCAACCCCAGTAAACCGAAACCTAAGCAGGAAACCAAAACTCTCCACCCTGGACTCCAGCTGACCAATGGGCTACTTACAACCAGGCATAGTTACCAAAAAAGAAGAATCCTATCAGTTCTCCCACCTCCTCACCTTCCCCCCAGCGGTGCCCAATAAAAACCCTCGCTGCCCTGCCCTTGGCGCGACTTTCCCGACTCCCCCTCCAGAGTTGCGGAACCTCGCCTGAGGGTGCGCACAATAAAGTTCCTCCCTCGAACCACGTTTGCCTTGCGGTCTTGATTTCATTGGCGACGAGAAAAAACCTAACATTTGGTGCCGAAACCCGGGAGGAGATCGAGCCCCTGCTCTGGCACGGAGGCTCTCTCCTCCTCTCAAGCAGACTGGGACTTCTCTCTCTCTCTCCAGACATCTCTCGAAGCCCGCTGTGGTTAGTGTTTCCTGGTTCCTGATCCTTCTCCGGGACGCCCTGTCGTAATCGCAGCCGCGTCAGGGCAAGCCCCCTCCGGCCACCTGGTGGCCCCCATAGTTCCGAGGAATCAGGAGATGTCCCCATTCCGCTGCAACTACCTTCCCTTCCGAACCGCAACCCAGCACATGGACAAGGGGACGCCTTCCTCCATGCCCTGAGTTGATAGGTGAAGGGGCCATGGGAACCTCCTAGTCCAAATTCGACCCTAAAACACCACTGCGCTGCCTTCTGGCCAACCTTTGAACCCTGAAGTTGGACCAGGACCTACGAAGGTGGCACCTCATACATTACTGTACTGTCGCCTAGCCCCAATATCAATTGGACAACCAATTGCAATGGCCTCCCAAAGGCACCTTCGATTATCAGGTGCTTATGGATTTTGATAACCTCTGTAGACGCCAGGGCAAATGGTCCGAGGTCCCCTATGTCCAGGCCTTCTGGACCTTACACTCTCAACCTTCACTATGCTCCCGCTGTTCGACCTCTCAGGTCCTCCTCGCTTGCTCCCCACCTCCAACCCTTCCACCTACTGCTCCCAAGGATCCTGATCCACCCTCCCTCTCTCCCATCTCCAAACCTCCTGAAAACCTTTCAGGGCCCCATGTAAGGACCCCCCTCGTACCTCCACCCCCCCTTACCATCCCGTTCCTCAGCTGCCTGTATCCCTAATCCCCCAAAGACCCCAGAGCTGTCCCTAGCTCCGGCTACTCCAACGGCTCCTGAAGTTCTACCCCTCGGGACCGCGACCGAGCCCTGCTCACCCGTCGACTCTCTCCCTTCCCCTCCCATCTCTGCTCGTACCCGGCCCTGGAATCCTTCCCCTGACCTGTTTTATCCCCTGAGGGAGGTCGCTGGGGCCGAAGGGGTCGTCAGAGTCCATGTGCCCTTCTCCCTGCAGGACCTCTCCCAAATCGAAAAGTGCCTGGGCTCTTTCTCGGCCAACCCAGATAATTTCATTAAGGAATTCCAGTATTTGGCCCAGGCCTATGACCTTACCTGGCAGACTTACATGTTGTCCAGACCACCACTCTCACTACTGAGGAGAGGGAACGTATCCAGGCTGCTGCCTGAGAACATGCCGATCAGGTCCATCTTACTGATGCCACCATGCCAGTCAGTGCTTAGGCAGCCCCAGCCATGGAACCTGGCTGGCACTACCAGAACGGCCAAGATGGCCACTGGCGCTGCGACTGCATGATCCAATGCCTTATTGCTAGAATGCGGGCGGCCTCCAATAAGGCTGTTAACTATGATAAGATCAGGGAGATTATTCAGACCCCTGATGAGAACCCCGCCATGTTCCTTTACCGACTGACCTAGGCTTTGACTCAGTTCACCCGCTTAGATCCAGCCTCTCCGGCGGGGCCACAGTCCTGGCCACTCATTTCATCTCCCAATTGGCGCCGGACATTCGGAAAAAGTTAAAAAGGCTGAGAAGGGCCCCCAGACCCCCATTTCTGACCTGGTGAAAATGGCATTTAAAGTCTTTAACTTCCAAGAGGAGGCAGCCGAACTTAAATGGCAGGTCAGGCTCCAGCAGAAGGTTCAGCTACAGACCCAGGCCTTGGTAGCAGTCCCTGTGGCTGGCCGGCTCTGGGAGCCAACAGAGAGGGGCAGCCAGCCGCACCCCTCTGGGGACCCGCTTCAAATGCGGAGCCGAGGGACACTGGGCTCATCAATGTCCCAACCCAAAGGCGCCAACTCGACCATGTCCTCAGTGCCACATGATGGGACATTGGAAATCAGACTGTCCTAACCTCAGAGAATCCTCAGTGCCTCTACGTGGGGGCAACCCCGAGATGGTAAGTCTGGCCTTCCAGCTGCTCGGGTTGGAGGAAGACTGATGGAGCCCAGACTCGGACACCCCTCTCACCCAGGCCGAGCCCAGGGTCATGCTCCAGGTAGCGGGGAAGTCCATCTCCTTTCTGCTGGACATGGGGGCTACCTACTCAGTTCTGCCATCCTACTCGGGACCTACACGAACCTCACCGGTCACTGTCATGGGGATCGATGGGACCTCCTCCTCTCCTAGGGTGACCCTTCCCCTTACTTGCAGCCTGGATGGTTTCTCCTTCTCCCACTCGTTCCTCGTAATTCCCTCCTGCCCGGTCCCCCTACTGGGAAGAGACATCCTCCAGAAACTGCAAGCTACTATTTGCCTCTCTCCTTCCCCCTCGACTTCAGAGTGTCTCGTCTTACCCCTCCTTCCTGCTCCTCCGACCCCCACCCCAGATGGTCTACCCGCAGTGGTCCCCCGGGTGTGGGACACCTCTAAACCCATCATTGCGTCCCACCATACCCCTATTAAAATACAGCTAAAGGATAGCTCGAAGTTCCCCTCCCGAGCACAGTTCCCCATTTACCTGACTCACCGCCAGGGTCTCAAGCCCATCATAGACCGGCTGAGACACCAGGGACTCCTTATTCCCATCAACTCCCCCTGCAACACCCCCATCCTGCCAGTCCGCAAACCCTCGGGGGCCTACCGACTGGTGCAGGACCTACGACTCATTAATGAGGCTGTAGTCCCACTTCATCCTGTCGTCCCCAACCCCTACACCCTACTGTCCCACGTCATCTGACACCTCTCACTTTACGGTACTGGATTTAAAGGATGCCTTCTTTACCATTCCCCTGCACCCTGACTCCTACTTCCTTTTTGCCTTTACCTGGGAGGATCCAGACACACATGTCTCCGGACAGCTAACCTGGACAGTCCTGCCCCATGGATTCCGAGACAGCCCCCATATTTTTGGTCAGGCTTTGGCTACAGACCTGCACCAATGTGCCCTTCAGGCCAGCACCCTGCTGCAATATGTAGATGATCTCCTCCTCTGCAGCCCCTCCCTCTCCTTATCCCAGGAAGATACCTCCACCCTACTCAATTTCCTAGGTGCCAAAGGGTATCGGGTCACCCCTTCTAAAGCCCAACTGTGTACCCCCTCAGTTACGTACCTAGGTATCCTCTTGACTCCCACTTCCAAGTCCCTTACCGGGGACTGCATCCGCCTCCTCCGGGAACTCCAGCCCCCTCAAACCATGGACGAGATACTCTCCTTTCTTGGACTTGTAGGTTTTTTTAGACATTGGATTCCAAATTTCTCGATCCTGGCCCAGCCTCTATACCAGGTGGGAAAGGAGACCCCCCCCCCCGGGCCTCCTTACTGACCCCACCTCAGTTCGGCATGTATTCTCCAAACTACGGGACTACCTCACTGCCGGGCCAGTCTTGGCGCTGCCTGACCCCTCTAAATCCTTCCATCTTTTCACTGATGAGTGCTCTGGCTCAGCCACTGGCCTCCTAGCCCAACCAGCGGGGCCCACACACAGGGCCATAGCCTATCTAAGCAATCAGACACCCCCACCCGAGGATGGCAGCCCTGCCTCAGGGCACTGGCGGCTGCTGCCTCCCTAACCAAGGAGGCCCTCAAACTTACTTTGGGACAGCCCCTCATAGTTTACTCTCCCCACCAACTCTTGGACCTCCTCAGCCACCGATCTCTGGTCCAATTAACCCCCTCCCGTCTCCAGCTGTACCACCTGCTGTTCGTTGAAAATCCGCAGATCTCTCTCTCCGCTTCCCCTCGCCTAAACCCTGCCACTTTGCTTCCTGCACCCTCATCTACCCCCGAACCTACTCACTCTTGCACACAACTCCTGGAGGACCTCACCCCCTCTCACCCAGGGCTTTCAGACCAGCCACTGCCTAACCCTGACCGTGTGCTCTTCATAGATGGCAGCTCCCTCCTGGCCTCAGACTGCCGGAGACGTGCCGCCTATGCTGTGGTCCACCTCAGAGACAGTGGTAGAGAAACAGCTCCCCTTACCATCGGGACACTTCCCAAAAGGCTGAACTTATAGCTCTCACCCGGGCACTCCACCTATCCAAGGGACAGTGAGTCACTATATACATGGACTCCAAGTATGCCTATCTCATAACCCACACCCACTCCATCCTCTGGCAGGAGCAGGGATCCCTGACCGCCAAAGGCACTCCTGTAGTTTATGGGCCCCTCATTGCCAAACTACTTGAGGCCCTCAACTTGCCCACCAAGGTCGTGGTAGTCCACTGCCACGGGCACCAGACCTCCAAGGACCCAGTCTCCCAAGGTAACAAGAAGGCAGACTCAGTGGCCAGACAAACGGCTCTGAACACCGCCTTGGCCCCGATCCTCTTCCTCAACACCCCCCACCGCCCTTCTTATTCCGAAAAGGAGGTGCAGACCCTCCAGGGCCTAAGGAGGAAGCCTGGGGACAAGGGATGGATTTACATCCAAAACAAAATTGCCCTGTCGGAGAACCTGGCCCACACCCTGGTCACGGATATTCATCAGTCCCTTCACATCGGCCCAAAGGCCCTACATCAGTTCCTACAACCCCTTTTTCACCACCCATCTCCATCTAGGGTAATTGAGACAGTCCATAGAGTCTGTAAAACCTGCTCGGCTGTAAATGCACAAGGTGGAATCTGCAGACTGGGACCCAACCATCAACTCCGTGGCCACCAGCCCGGGGAAGACTGGCAGCTGGACTTCACTCATATGCCCCGCCACAAAACCTTCCGATACCTATTAACCATGGTTGATACATTCACAGGCTGGATCGAGGCATACCCCACAGCCTGGGAAACGGCAGATATTGTAGCCACAACTCTCACTGAACACATCATCCTGAGGTTTGGACTACCCCGAACTCTCCAGTCGGACAATGGACCTGCTTTCATCTCTAGTGTGACTCAGCAGGTAGCCGAAGGCCTCAACGTCACCTGGAAACTCTACATTCCATACCACCCGCAGTCATCGGGTAAGGTGGAAAAGGCCAACGGGTTGCTTAAGGCTCAGCTCACTAAACTGACCTTGAAGACCCATCTCTCTTGGCCCACACTTTTGCCCCTGGCCCTCACCAGGCTTAGGGCAACCCCCCGCTGACCTTCAGGATTAAGCCCATTTGAGCTGCTGTACGGCCGACCCTTCCTCATAAACCACAACTTCCCAGCCTCTCCCCCACCTCTCCTTTCCTACCTGCCTTACCTCACCCTCCTGCGGGCCCTCATGAGAGCTCATGCTGATGCTGTCATCCCTGCCCCGGGCGGCCACAACCATGACCAGAAAGAAGTCCCCCCTCAAGGGTTACTCCCAGGAGACCAGGTTCTCCTCAGGAACCTGCACCTGGGTTCCTTGCAGACACGGTGGTCGGGGCCTCACACTGTCATCCTTACCACCCCAACCGCAGCAAAGCTGTTGGGACACCAAGCGTGGGTACACATCAACAACCTCAAACGGGCGCCCACAGGTAATGGCTGGGCCTCCCAAGCGATGGGCCCTACCAAACTACCTCTAAGATCCGGGAACTCAAGGACCAGATCCGAGTGAGGCACCAAGACACCTCCATATGGGGCCTGGACCCCCATACTTGGGTAACGTGGCTTCTCCCCTTGGCGAGACCTCTATGCTTAATCCTCTTGCTAATCTCGGTCGCTCCCTGCCTTATTCGGTACACACAGGAATGCCTGCGGGAAGTGACCCGGGTGTCAGTCAACCAGCTCCTCCTACAGCCCTATTCTCGCCTGCCCACTTCCGACTACCCCTATGACGATGCCCAGCCATCAGCAGGAAGTAGCCAGAATGGAGTCGGCGCCCCTGATACCATTATATAAAGCAAAACGTCGGAATGTTGGGCTGGCTGAGAAAAGGGGCCACTCAAAATGGCACACATCCAAGATGGCCGAATCTCCCACCAGAACTCCTGCAGCAGCCACGTCAACCCCAGTAAACCAAAACCTAAGCAGGAAACCGAAACTCTCCGCCCGGGACTCCAGCTGACCAATGGGCTACTTACAACCAGGCATAGTTACCAAAAAAGAAGAATCCTATCAGTTCTCCCACCTCCTCACCTTCCCCCCAGTGGTGCCCAATAAAAACCCTCGCTGCCCTGCCCTTGGTGCGACTTCCCCGACTCCCTCTCCAGAGTTGCGGAACCTCGCCTGAGGGTGTGCACAATAAAGTTCCTCCCTTGAACCCCGTTTGCCTTGCGGTCTTGATTTCACTGGCGACGAGAAAAAACCTAACAGTTAACTTACAGTCTAATATTAGTTTCAGGTGTACAATTAAGATATTATTATACATCTTATAAAGGTCCTGTTCTTTAATTGTATTTTTTTAGAATTTTGAGATATTTTTCAAGCAAGACTTGTAAGATCTGATAATGTATAATTTTTAAAAAAATATATTTCATGTAGGTATGGTATGCCTCATTGTTTCAAAATCCAATAGTTCAAATAGGTAAATGATTTATTTAACATTTATTGTTAAATGATTTTAACATCCATTAAAAAATGACACAATGAGGAGCCCTCAAAAATTTGAGATTAGTTAGTTGCACACTTTGCTTTGTGTGTGAATTATAATCACAGAAATAGAAAAAAGATATATACAAGCAATTACTACCCAGTACAGTATTTTATTTATGAAAACATTAAAGAATATGCCTATATATTTGTAATTAAGTTACTGATTGAATGCTGTGTAAATAGTAATATATTATCTGAAGGTTTTCTAAATAAAAAGTATTTGAAAGAATTATATAGAAACAATCCACCTCATCTTTGTTCAGCAAATAATTTGATATAGTTTATCATTAATTATCATTATGTTTTAGAGCTGAAAGGACATATTAATAATTCAAAAAACCCTTGAGATTAAGTTTTCTGTTCATTGCCTTGAATTTGTGATTTGATCTGATAATTCAAGTAAATGACTTAAGCATTTTACACTAGAGATACATGACTTTTTTGAGGAATTCCGTATTGTTTTTGCCATTTTGCCTCTTTTATATTCACATCATTTGTATTACAAGCATTGGTAAAATAACAATAACAAAGGAAGGAAACAGTTTTTTAATGCTGCCCCACTTTCAAATGCCTGTGGAAATTATTGTTGATCACCAAATATTTCTAGCTCCCTTCTTTCTGCTTGCATACTGAGAAAGCACTTACCTGCCTCCTTTGATATTAGGTCTGACCTAATATCTTGCTCTAGGCTAGTGATATGTTATCACTTCCTTGTGAAAACCTTGAGAACCTTTGTATGTGTTGCCATGTTACATTTTCCCTGCTGCAGAAGTCTTAAAAATATATGTCAAGAATAAATCTCTATCATTCTGGGTTCTTGAGAGACTATGATGAGCACAGACTATGATGAGCTGACTCACCTTGGACAAGAAATAGACATTTATGTAATAAGCCATGAGATTTTTGTTTGTTACTGTGGTGTATTCCAGCTTATTCTGACAGATTCAGAAATTATTACCAAAGGGATATGTCATAAAGTCTAAAATATGTTACATTGGCTTAGCTTTCTGGTGAGAGGCAATGAAAAACTACTTCTGGATGCTAGAAGGATGGCAGTCTATGTTATTGGTGGAGGAATATTTGGTAAAAGTGTTTGTGAAAATGTGAAAATAAGATAATGCATCTAATGAACTTGTAGCTCTAGGGTAGGAGGTTAATTGTTAGTATGTGTCAGGTGATGGTGGCTGCATTTGATGAGGAATTATGTGAAATAGACAAGATCAGAAAAGAATTTGCTTCAAAGTAGAAATGAGTGGAAGTAGAGTGCTTGAACTCAAGGTGTTGTAGCATTGAAGAAGCAACTGTTCCTGAACTCCAATTAGTAAAACCTAAAAATGAGAAGGATTTTGAGTCACAAAGGCTGACTGAAACTCAGTTTAGTGACAACAATCATATTAAGGTATATGGTTTAAATTGTTTAGAACCTCTGGGTAAGATGCCTCAGAGTAAACTTCCAACTGAGGATGCAATACTCTTTAATCATTACAAATGGACAAAATATTTCAGGGGTATGGATAGTTTTATTCTTATTTCAGGATTCACAGGGCTACTAGTCTAGAACTCTGGTTGCTGATCTAGTCCGAGAAATCACGTCCTCTGTGACAGTTGTGGAAACTAAGCATAATTTTTAATTATTATCAAGTGAGAATAATACTAATAATACTAATACTAACACTGATTATCTCTGTGAATAAATCTTTGTTTCTATATATTTATTTTTTTTTCTTAGAAATAAAATTAGTACTGAGAAGATAAAGATATTTCTAAGGCTCTTGAAGTAGATTTTCAAACTATTTTCCAGAAAAGTTTTATCATTTCACTCTGAGAGAATACGTTTTTCATTTCATAGCCTCTAATATTGACTATTATTCTTTTTAAATTTTTACTAACGTGATAGTTAAATGAATGATATCTCAATTATATTTGCATCTTTGATAAAGAAATTAACACTTTTTTCCTTCTGATAGTCTTGTGATGAATACATAGTTTATTTTTTTCAGATTTTTAAAAACTTATTTATTTGAGAGAGAGAGAGCACAAGCAGGGGGAGGGCCAGAGGGAGAAGCAGACTCCCCTGCTGCGCAGGAACCCGCTGTGGGGCTCAATCCTAGGTCCCTGGGATTATGACCTGAGCCTAAGGCAGATGATTGACTGAGCCACCCAGGTGCCCCTGAATACATAGTTTAAAGTGCTTGTTGCTGTTCTTTTTTTCTGCATTTGTATGCTACATTGCTTATTAGGAAGTTTTTACCCTTTTGTGTTTTCCCAGTTTTATGTTATTCTTGATTTTTAATATGATGTGTTTACTATATAATACTTTCATTTTTTATGTAGTTAAACCAAGATATGTCTTTCTTTGTTTTCCTCTACTCTGTTACACTTGGAATTTTTTCCCATGGAGAGTTAAATATTAGTCCATATTTCTTCTATATGGATATTTTGATTTTTTTATTTATTAAAATCACCTAAAATTTAATTTTATCTATTACATGAAATGATATCTCAGTATGTTTTCCCACCTTGCTTATATCTGATTGCAAAACCATTGCTTAACAATTCCTCTCTGTTTGCATTGTGACATTTCCCAAATTCACAGAATACTTCTCAGCCATTGTTTTATTTCATTATTTGTCCATTCCTTTGTCAGTATCACATTAACTTAATTGTTATTATGACTTCATGTTTTTACATTTGGTGAGTTTATTAAATCTTCATCACAGTTCCTTTTCAATAGTTTTTAGATTTGGTCTTTAACATAATTTTGTGATTTTCTTGAAGAAAATACATAAATCCCATTGGCATTTTGACCAGGAATGCATTAATTGCATAGATTGCTTTGAGTAGAATTAACAACTTTGTAGTCTTTGTTTTCCTGTTTAAGAAAGTATTAACCATCTTCTATACTTCTCTGTCTTCATATAAGTTCTACAAATATCCTGTTAACATTATTCTAATGTTTTTTTGAGATTTCAATGTAATGTAATAGCACATTACATTTCTACTAATGCAATATCATAATATAGTTTCTTATTTTTATAAGTTGCTATTCTAAAAATAAAAATAATTTTACTGATGTTAATACATGTGAATTATTAGAATCACTAGTGAAAAATATATTATTTAGGATAGAATTTATTTAGAATAGCATTTTTTTAAACATTTATTTATTTTATATATTTTAGAGAGAGTGTGAGCTGGGGGAGGAACAGAGTGGGAGGCACAAAGGGGGAAGGAGATGGAGAAGAAAAGAATCTCAAGCAGAGTCCTCACTGAGTACAGAGCTGGATATGTGGCTCCATCTCATGCCTCTGAGATCATGACCTGAACTGAAACCAAGAGTCAGATGCTTAACTAACTGAGCCACCCAGGCACCTCTAGAATAGTATTTTTAACTATTATCAGTCATTTTATATAAAATTAACTCATCCTAAAAATATTCTGGAGTGCAAAATCCATTGACATTGAGCCCAAAAGCTGGATTTAACATGGTGGGCCCTCACAACTACTTGATACTTTACCTTTCTTAGTAGCTTCTGTTTGGCCCTTTGTCTTTTTCCATTTCCCAGTATTCCTGCTCAGAGAAAAGGCCTCAGCATATCTTTTTTGGTGAGGAAATAGCAAGACAAATGGCTTTACACTAGATATAGGAATATTCTGGGAGAGAAACAGGTAAGAATTCTTTTTTTCATTTTATTTTAAAAATTTTTTTTATTATGTTAGTCACCATACAGTACATCCTTAGTTTTTGATGTAGTGTTCCATGACTCATTTTTTGCATATAACACCCAGTGCTCCATGCAATATGTGCCCTCCTTATTACCCATCACTGGCCTATCCCAATCCCCCGCCCCCCTCCCCTCTGAAGCCCTCAGTTTGTTTCCCAGAGTCTATAGTCTCTTGTGGTTCATTCCCCCTTCTGTTTACCCCCTCTTCATTCTTCCCTTCCTTCTCCTACTGATCTTCCTGCTATTTCTTATGTTCCATAAATGAGTGAAACCATATGATAATTGTCTTTCTCTGCTTGACTTATTTCACTTAGCATAATCTCGTCGAGTCCCGTCCATGTTGCTGCAAATGTTGGGTAATCGTTCTTTCAGATGGCTGAGTAATATTTCATTGTATATATGGACCACATCTTCCTAATCCATTCGTCTGTTGAAGGGCATCTCGGCTCCTTCCACAATTTAGCTATTGTGGACAATGCTGCTATGAACATTGCGGTGCACATGGCCCTTCTCTTCACTACGCCTGTACCTTTGGGGTAAATACCCAGTAGTGCAATTGCTGGGTCATAGGGTAGCTCTATTTTTAACTTTTTAAGGGACCTCCACACTGTTTTCCAAAGTGGCTGTACCAACTTGCTTTCCCACCAACAGTGTAAGAGGGTTCCCCTTTATCCACATCTTCTCCAACATTTGTTGTTTCTTGCCTTGTCCATTTTTGCCATTCTAACTGGCATAAGGTGGTATCTCAATGTGGCTTTGATTTGAATTTCCCTGATGGCTAATGATTTTGAACATTTTTTTCATGTGTCTGTTAGCCTTTGGATGTCTTCATTGGAAAAGTGTGTTCATATCTTCTGCTCATTTTTCGATTTGATTATTTGTTTCCTGTGTATTGAGTTTGAGAAGTTCTTTATAGATCTTGGATACCAGTCTCTTATCTGTAGTGTCATTTGCAAATATCTTCTCCCATTCTGTGGGCTGCCTCTTAGTTTTTTGACTGTTTTCTTGGCTGTGAAGAAGCTTTTTATCTTGATGAAGCCCCACAAGTTCATTTTTCTTTTGTTTCTCTAGCCTTTGGAGATGTGTCATGAAAGAAGTTGCTGTGGCTGATATCAAAGAGTTTACAGCCTATGTTCTCCTCTATGATTTTGATGAATTCTTGTCTCACATCGAGGTCTTTCATACATTTGGAGTTTATTTTTGTGTATGGTGTGAGAGAGTGGTCAAGTTTCATTCTTTTGCATGTCTTTGTGATCATAGCTTTGTAGTATAGCTTGAAATCTGGCAATGTGATGCCCCCAGCTTTGTTTTTCCTTTTAAAAAGATTAGTTGCTCAAAGAGCCGAGGGTCCATTTCTGGGTTCTCTATTCTGTTCCATTGGTCTATGTGTCTGTTTTTATGCTGGTACCATGCTGTCTTTGTGATCATAGCTTTGTAGTATAGCTTGAAATCTGGCAATGTGATGCCCCCAGCTTTGTTTTTCCTTTTAAACAATTCCTTGGCGATTTGGGGCCTTTTCTGGTTCTGCACAAATTTAAGGGCTGTTTATTCCACTTTTTTGAAAAATGTCATTGGTATTTTGATCGGATGGCATTGAAAGTGTAGATTGCTCTGGGTAGCATAGACATTTTAACTATGTTTATTCTTCTAATCCATGAGCATGGAATGTTTTTCCATCTTTTTGTGTCTTCTTCAATGTCTCTCAAGAGTGATCTGTAGTTTTTAGAATATAGATCCTTTACCTCTCTGGTTAAGTTAATTCCGAGATATTGTATGATTTTGTTGCTATTGTAAATGGAATCAATTCCCTAATATCTCTTTCTTCAGTCTCATTATTCCTGTATAGAAATGCTACTGATTTCTGAGCATTGATTTTGTATCCTGCCGCATTACTGAATTGCTCTATAAGTTTTAGTAATTTTGGGGTGGAGTCTTTTGGGTTTTCTGTATAGAGTATCATGTCATCTGCAAAGAGAGACAGTTTGACTTCTTTGCCAATTTGAATACATTTTATCCCTTTTTGTTGTCTGATTGCTGTTGCAAGGACTTCTAGTACTATGTTCAATAATGATGGCAAGAGTGGGCATCCTTGTCATGTTCCTGATCTTAAGGGAAAGGTTTTCAGCTTTTCCCCATTGAGAATGATATTTGCTGTAGGCATTTCATAGATGGTTTTTATGAAATTGAGGAATGTAACCTCTATCCCTATATTCTGAAGGGTTTTAATCAGGAAAGGATGCTGTATTTTGTCAAATGTTTTTTCTGCATCAGTTGAGAGGTTCATATGGTCTTGACTCTTTTCTTGTTGATATGACCTATCACACTGATCGATTTGCGAATGTTGAACCACCCTTGCATCCCATCAATGAATCCCACGTGGTCATGATGGATAATCCTTTTTAGGTACTGTTGGATCCTATTAGCTAGGATCTTGTTGAGAATTTTGGCATCCATATTCATCAGGGATATCAGTCTGTAATTCTCCTTTTTGATGGGGTCTTTGCCTGGTTTGGGATCAAGGTAATACTGGCCTCATAGAATGAGTTTGGTAGTTTTCCTTCTGTTTCTGTTTTTTGAAACAGCTTCAGGAGAATAGGTATTATTTCTTCTTTGAATGTTTGGTAGAATTCCCCAGAGAATCCGTCAGACCCTGGACTCTTGTTTTGGGGAAGGTTTTTGATCCCTGCTTCAATCTCTTCATAATTAATCGGTCTGTTTAAATAAACAATTTCTTCCTGTTTCAGATTTGGTAGTTTATAGGTTTACAGATAGGCATCCATTTTTTCCAGGTTGTTTAATTTATTGGCATATTGTTGTTGATAATAGTTTCTAGTGATACTTCTTATTTCTTTGGTGTTGGTCATGATCTCTCCCTTTTCATTCATAATTTTATTAATTTGGGTCCATTGTCTATTCTTTTGAACAAGTCTGATCAGTGGCTTATCAATCTTATTTATTCTTTCAAAGAACCAGCTTCCAGTTTTGTTGATCTGCTCTACTGTTCTCCTGGTTTCTAATTCATTGATCTCTGCTCTAATCTTGATCAACTGCCTTCTCATGCATGGGTTAGGCCTGTTCTGTCCAGCTCCAGCTTCTTGAGGTGAGAATATAAAAACTGCTTTTAGATTTTTAGATTTTTCTGTTCTTTTGAGTGAGGCTTGGATGGCTATGTATTTTCCCCTTAGGACTGCCTTTGCAGTGTCCCATAGCAGGATGGTTCTTAGTTTTCAAGTATTTGAGTTTCTTCCAAATTTTTCCTTGTGATTGAGTTCCAGTTTCAAAGCATTGTGGTCTGAGAATATGCAGGGAATAATCTCAGTCTTTTGGTATCGGTTGAGACCTGTCTTGTGACCCATTGAGTTCCAGTTTCAAAGCATTGTGGTCTGAGAATATGCAGGGAATAATCTCAGTCTTTTGGTATCGGTTGAGACCTGTCTTGTGACCCAGTATATGGTCTATTCTGGAGAAAGTTCCATGTGCATTCGAAAAGAATGAGTATTGTGTTGTTCTGGGGTGTAGTGTTCTGTATATATCTATGAGGTCCATCTGGTCCACTATGTCATCCAAAGCTCTTGTTTCTTTGTCGATTTTCTGCTTAGGTGATCTGTCTATTGCTGAGAGTGGAGTGTTGAGGTCCCTACTATTAATGTATTATTATCTATATGTCTCTTTATTCTGGTTAAGAGTTGGCTTGTGTATCTAGCTGCTCCCCTTGGGGGCATAGATATTGATAATTGTCATATCCACTTGTTGGATACATCCTTTAAGAATAATATAGTGTCCTTCTGTATCTCTAACTACAGTCTTTAGTTTAAATTTTAATCTGTCTGATATGAGAATTGCTACCCCAGCTTTCTTTTGAGGTACATTGGCATGACAAATGGTTCTCCATCTGTTCACTTTCAGTTTGGATGTATCTTTAGGTTCAAAATGTGCCTCTTGTAGACAGCATATGGATGGGTCATGCCTTTTTATCCAATCTGCAACCCTGTGGCATTTTATGGGAGCATTTAGGCCATTCACATTGAGAGTGATTATTGAGAGATATGATTTTAATGATGTCATGTTGCCTGTGAAGTCTTTGTTTCTATAGATTGTAAATTTCTGCTCTGTATCACTCTTGGGGTCTTTTTACTTTTATAGAACCCCCCCTTAATATGTCTTGTAGGGCTGGCTTGGTGGTCACATATTCTTTCAGTTTCTGTCAGTGTTGGAAGGCCTTGTCTCTCCATCAATTCTGAATGACAGCCTTGCTGAATAAAGGATCCTTGGTTGCATGTTCTTCTCGCTTAGTGCTCTGAATATGCCTTGCTAGCTTTTCCTGCTTGTCAGGTCTCTTTAGACAGGCCTGACATTATTCTGATGTTTCTCCCTCTGTAGGTGAGGATTCTCATCCCCCTGGCCACTTTCAAGATTGTATTCTTGGATCTAATGTTTGCAAATTGCGCTATTATGTGACGTGGTGTAGGTCGGTTCTCACTATCTTGGGAGGGGTCCTCTCTGCCTCTTGGACACGAATCCTTGTTTCCTTTGCCAGATTAGGGAAGTTCTCAGCTACAATTTGTTCAAATATCTCTTCTAGATCTCTCTCTTTCTCCACCTCCTTGGGGATGCCGATGATTCTGACATTGGAACGTTTCATTGAGTTAGTAATCTCCTTTAATCTACATTCTTGAGATTGGATTTTTTTGAGCCAAGTTTCCATTTTTTCCTTTTTTTCTATTATCCCATCTTCCAATTCACTAATTCGTTCTTCTGCCTCATTTACCCTGGCCATCAGAGCATCCAGTTTAGACTGCCTTTGATTCATAGCATTTTTAATTTCTGCCAGATTCGCTTTCATTTCTGCCCTTAGAGATTCTATATTCTTGTTAATATTTTTGTTAATATTTTTTTCAAGCCTACACATCATCTTGACCATTGTTACTCTGAACTCCATTTCTGACAATTTGGTTATATCCATATCCATCAGTTCTGTGGCAGAGGCCACAATCTCTGTCTCCTTTCTTTGCTGAAGATTCCTCCTCCTTGTCATTCTGATGAGGAGAGGTTGCAGGGATGCACATAGCCCAAATTATTGACCAGGACCCAGGCAGTGTGCACTTGTTTTATAGGGACTTTAGGGATGTGGGCTTCTTGATTTTTCAGCCTGCCTTCTGGGGGAGGGGCCTGCCGCGCTGATACTCAGGCAACCCTATTTAGGTAGCATTGCCCGGTCCACTGTGAGGAGGGGTGGGGATGGGCACAATATGAACCGGTATTTCTGGGCTTTCGTTCTCTGGTGGCTTTCCCTGGTGGTTTTCTGTGACTCTTCTGAGAGTCAGAGGAGGAGTGGCTGCATCCCAGCCTCTGTCTCAGAACAGAGAGATCGCAGTCCGCTCTCCGCTGAGCTCTCCTGGCCACTTTAACTCTGTTTCTGTTCGTGCTGCTAAAAACCCCAGAACGTCCAGGGTTGTGCGCACCATAGCCACTGTCCCAGCCCTCGCTTCCAGGGTCGGCACATCTCTGTCCTTTGTGCTTCTAACACCGCCAACCACCCCCAGTTCCCACGCGCGCTCCCATGCTCCATTTCAGTGTGGTTTCGGTGCACTCCAGACCTCCGGTTTTCAGTCTGATTGTGTGCTCACTCCCAAGCACCGAGTTTCAGTCTAATTTGAGTGCACGCTCTGGAGTTCCTGGTTTCAGTCTGGTTCAGGTGAGCACTCCTGAGCTCTGGTTTTCAGTCTGGTTGTACCCATGTGTTCCTGGGCTCGCAGTCTCAGTCTGCTTTCTCATGGGTGCTGGTAGGTGAGTCTGGCCTGCTCCCCAATGCAGGAGGCTACTGCTTGCATGCGCCCAAGCATGGAAGCTCCCTCACCCTTCCGATTATCTTCCAATATCTGTGCGCAGATTCATGGCTCCCCACTTCATACCTCAATACTCAGCGCCGGAGATGTGCGTTTGTAGAGATCCAGATGTATCTTCCTACTTCTTGGGCTGATTTTTGTGGGTGTTCAGGATGATCTGGTAGATATCCAGTTCAGTTCAGGGGACCAGCTGAAAAAAGTTCCCCTACTCCTCCTCCATCTTTTTTCTCCCTCTCTTTTTTTCATTTTAGCCTACTGATTAAGCAGTGAATTGAGACACCATTGTTTCTTTTAAAAACATCTTGTTAAACATGAAACTAACGCATTGAAACATGAATGCATTGTATCTTCTTTTATCTTCTTGCATCATTCTGATGAATTTTGCATCTTAAATATCCTTTTTAATATAAATGATCCATGTTGACACAAGACACATGGTTTGGAAAATAACCATGTGAGACAGTATGAAACCCATGTGCTCACCTTCAATTAAAACTGTAAACCATTTTTATGTGTGTATTTGTGATATACAAGAATGGGTATCCAGAATTCTAATCCAGCCATCTATGTTATCCCCTAGGAACACCAGGCCTAAAGAAGCCATCTGTCCTGAATGTAAGGCCCAACAAGTGTGTAAGTATAAAGTAATTTCTATGTGCTGTTTGTGGAATCACTTTATTTATTTATGATTATATACTGTTTATGTCGGTTGCCACTTAAAAAAAAAATACAGACCTCCACTGGGGAAAGAGGAACTGATAGGTTGGCAAATAAAAGTGGAAAAAACTCTGAAATGTTTTAACAGCTGTAGGGGTATATATTAATCTAGGGAGAATTTTAAAATAAGAACTAAGCATCAAATTTTAATATTTTCCTCTAAGGCCACTCCACACAATTTATTTGGATATTTAACCCTATACTTCATGCTGTAGTCTTAATTTATATACAGATTTTGGGTGTATTCAAAGAATGAGGGTTTTGTAAATAATATAAAGAATTGTAAATAAAATGGTTTTTAAAACTAATTTTTTAATGATTTGGTGGTTTATGGGTTCTGAGTTAGAATGGAAGAGTGAGATATTGCAATTTTCCATCCCTACTCAAATCCCTAAAAATGGCAGTTCTAAACAAAAAGTAAATCAAACAATATGCTATGTGACTTTAACTGAATGTTACTGATATTATACAAAAATTTCAATAAATAAATGTTTCATTTATTATTTTATTTTTTTCACCCATTTAACCCATCCCGCCAAACACCTCCCCTCCAATAACCCTCAGTTTGTTCTCTATAGTTGAGTCTGTCTCCTGGTTTGCCTCTGGTATTTGTCTTTTTCTGACTTATTTCACTTAGCATAATACACCCTAGTTCCCTCCACATCATTGCAAATGGCAAGATTTCATTCTTTTTGACGGCTGAGTAATATTCCACTGTGTGTGTGTGTGTGTGTGTGTGTGTGTATGCACACATACCACCCCTTCTTTATCCATTCATCAGTTCATGAGCTTTTTTCATAGTTTAGCTATTGTTGATAATGCTGCTATAAACATTGCAGTGCATGTACTCCTTTGAATCAGTATTTTTATATCCTTTATGTAAATACCTAGTCTACAATTGCTGGGTCACAGGGTAGTTCTATTTTTAACTTTTTGAGGACTCTCCATAGCGTTTTCCACAGTGGTTGCACCAGTTTGTATTCCTACCAACAGCATGAGAGGTTCACCTTTCTCCACATCCTCGCCAACACTTGTTTTCTGTGTTATTAATTTTAGCTGTTTTAATAGGTGTGCAGTGGTATCTCATCATGGTTTTGGTTTGTATTTCCCTGATGATGAATGATGTTGAGCATCTTTTTATATGTCTTAGCCATCTGGATGTCTTCTTTGAAAAAAAAATGTCTATTCATGTCTTTTGCCTGTTTTTTAACTGGATTATTTGGGGTTTTTGCATGTTTAGTTTTATAAATTCTTAAATATTTTTGATACTAACCCTTTATTGGCTATGTCTTTGCAAATATCTTTTCATATTCCACAGGCTGTCTTTTAGTTTTGGTGATTGTTTCCTTCACTGTGCAGAAGCTTTTTATCTTGATGAAGTCCCAATAGTTTATTATTGCTTTTGTTTCCCTTACCTCAGGAGACATATTTAGAAAGAAGTTGTTATGGCCCATGTCAAAGAGGTTTCTGCCTGTGTTCTCCTCTAGGATTTTGATCATTTCTTGTCTCACATTTAGGTCTTTAATCCATTTGGATTTTATTTTTGTGTATGGTGTAAGAAAGTGATCCAGTTTCATTCTCTGCATGTTGCTGTCCAGTTTTCCCAGCACTGTTTGTTGAAGAGGCTGTCTTTTTTCCATTGGATATTCTTTCCAGCTTTGCTGAAGATTGGTTAACCATATAGTTGTGGGTCCATTTCTGGGTTTTCTATCTGTTCCATTGATCTATGTGTCTGTTTTGTTCTAGTACCATACTGTCTTGATGACTACAGCTTTGTAAAATAACTTGAAGTCTGGAATAGTGATGCCTCCAACTTTGCTTTTCTTTTTCATGGTTGCTTTGGTTATTCAGGGTCTTTTGTGGTTCCATACAAATTTAGGATTGTTTTTCTAGCTCTGTGAAAAATGCTGGTAGTATTTTGATAGGGATTGAATTAAATGTGTAGATTGCTTTGGGTAGTATAGACATTTAACAATATTTATTCTTCCAGCCAATGAGCATGGAATGGTTTTCCATTTCTTTGTGTCATCTTCAATTTCTTTCATCAGCATTTTATAATTTTCAAAATACGGATCTTTTCTCTCTTTGGTTAGGCTTACTCCTAGGTATTTTATGGTTTTTGGTACAACTGTAAATGGGATTGATTCCTCAGTTTCTCTTTCTGCTGCTTCAGTATTGGCTTATGGAAATGCAACTGATTTTTATGCAACTGATTTTGTATCCTGCAAATTTACTGAATTTGTGTGTCAGTTCTAGCAATTTTTTTACTGGACTCTTGCGTTTACTATAATGGAATATCATGTTATCTGCAAATAGTGAAAGTTTGACTTCTTCCCTGCCCATTTGGATGCTTTTATTTCTCTTTGTTGTCTGATTGGTGAGGCTAGGGCTTCCAGTACTATGTAAGTAACAGTGGCGAAAGTGGACATCCCTGTCTTGACTGTAGAGTAAAAGCTCTGTTTTTCCCCATTGAGAATGATATTAGCTGTGGGTTTTTGTATATGGCCTTTATTACATTCAAGGTATGTTCCCTCTATCCCTACTTTGTTGAGGGTTTTTATCATGTATGGGTGTTGTACTCTGTCAAATACATCTAGTGAGAGAGTCATATGGTTCTTATATTTGCTTTTATTAATATTGTGTATCATATTGATTGATTTGTGAATATTGAACCACCCTTGAAGCCCAAGAATAAGTCCCAGTTGATCATGGTGAATGATTCTTTTAATGTACTGTTGGATTCAGCTTGCTAGTATTTTAGTGAGAATTTTTGCATCCATGTTCATCAGGAATATTGGCCTGTAGTTCTCTTTTTTAGTGGAATCTTTGTCTGGTTTTGGAATCAGGGTAATGGTGGTTTCATAGAATGAGTTTTGAAGCTTTCCTCCCATTTCTATTTTTTGAATAGTCTGAGAAGACTAGGTATCAACTCTTCTTTAAATGTTTGGTAGAATTCCACTGTGAAGCTAAATGTTTCCTTTAAAGTTCATTTTATCAGACGTTTGAATTTTGTATTTTTTTCCCTTTGTTTACTTGGAACTGAAGAATATACTTTATTGAGCTCAAAGTTTCATTGAACATGATTTTCTTATAGCCTATTAACATCCAAGCATACAACTGTTGACATTTGTATATTTTTGGAGGAACTTTCACTTATGTTTTCCTGAATATTTCTCCATCTCTTCTTTCTCCCTGTTATCCCACTGTTTTCCTTAGCATGGTCACTATTTCCCAAATGCAAATGGTACATATAACACGGGAAACTTTCCAAAGTTTGCTTCAATTCTAATTACAGAACATTTACAGAAAATGGATCTATATTGACTATTCATTTAAGCTTGTTTTAAACTTCTTCTGGGTTGTTTTAGAGTGGTACTATTTTCTGCAGATATTTTAAGTTAATGTAGTCTGGTAATATAATGCAACTATACTAATGGAATTTCAACCCCATGAACATGGAGGAGAGATATTAAGAATAAATTTGAAGAATATTGATCTTAAAGTGGATCATAATAAGTAAGAGAGGGGAATTCAAACAGTGGCACATTGTATTTCCATGATAACTACATGTGTATTTATAATGAGTTAAGCAATAACAGAGTTTAGGTCATTGATAAGTTTCAGTGATTTTTATGATTTCTTCTTTCCAATATTAGGCTGAAATGAACTTTGAACCACTAGTGGTGTAGCTAAAGATGTCATAGTCTGAAGTCCTTTGATTAAGAAGTGCTTATTGCAGAGAAATATTCTGTCTGACATGAAGCATTTGTTTGGCCATTTTCCTTCTCAGTTCTTTTCCCTGTGTTAATACAACCTATCCCCTGTTCCCTCCCTCACTTATGTCTTCTTATTTTTACATCAATGCTGGAAGACCCTTCTGCCTATGACAGAGGTAAACTGGGCAGGCAGTCAGCTCCAGAGGGCCTGGCCAGCTGCATCACCTCTGGCCTCCCTCATCTAATATCTGTGAACTTTAGATAAGGTTCTGCTGCATCACACTGAGTTCTGTTAAGTGTCATCCCTTAAGAGCATCCACTGGGAAACCAAGCTGAGAAAGGCACTTACTGTATAGCACAAATTAATGTACCACCTCTCTGCTCTTGGCAATGACACTTTAAATGGCAGATGGTCTCTACCAAAGTACCATCATCAGGTTACTGGTAAAATCTTTTATTAACACAAAGACAATACATTTAAGATTTAAATATTTTTGTCATTTATGAATCTCTACAGTGGAGAGGAGTCAAGTGATTAACTCTATGAGAGTTTCATTCTAATCCCATGTATCTGATTAAGTAAGTAAGTGTAGGCATGTTTTTTTTTTAAAGATGAAATTACGATTTCTAAAGCATTGGATTAGTCTGAGTTATGCATTGTATGTATAATTACAAGCAGGAAGTATAGTTTAGAATTGTAATTTGTCTGCCAACTTGCTGCTTCTCAGCTCATTCCCATATCACCTTAAACTACCTGAAGTATGGGAAAATCTTTCCTCAGAAGATGTTAGAATCAGATTTGCTGAAAGAACAAGATGGAATATGGACCTTGAAGGCAAAGTTGTTTATAGCAGGAGAGAAGAAAAAAAGGAGATAAAATAAGCAAACCTATAGCTTAACTAAAATTTTGAGGGGCAGTTGGGACCCATAATTACTTGGGCAGGGTTATATGATTATACTTCCTATGCTGATTAAAATTTGTGGTTTTTGGCTACTATTGTACGATATCTAAAACACTGAATATGTCTCACATTTTCCATCCCTCTTAAGGTGCTGTTAAAATGATAAGTTTGGGGATTTTTGATAGTTACAAGGGCTGCAAATCTCCTGCCCAATATGCAGTTCTTGTGATAAAGAAGAATGATTGCATCCTATTTGTACTTGGTGTTTCTAAAGTATTTATCTCAGAGTGTTACAGAGTTGGAGAGACAGCTTCTTTTGGCAACTATCCTCAGTTCTCAACAACTTACAACCATAGCACTAGAGGACAAATTCACAATGTGCACAGTTACATAATTTAAAAAAATACAACCCTTTCTTATTCTAGGGAAGTGAGATTGTTAATCATAAAGAACTTAAAATCTTTTAATATTTTGGTATAGCTAAAACTATACTGTGACCAAGTACCTTTTAATGTAAATACTCATGAAGAAAAACTGGGTAGAGTAGGATAATTTTGAATATTAAACAAATTGTCATGGGGATTTATACATTTGTTAAAGTAGCATTATGAAGCATAAGACCTGAGTACTCTGCATCCTAATGACTCAATTATTTCATTTTTTACTCTGTCCTGCTTTTAGTTACATTCAGAGAACTAAACTGAGATGTGCTCTGACAGGCATTTTACTCTCACTACAGAAAAACATGGATCTGACTGATCTGCTCTATAGTACAGGGGTAATTTTCAGACATAGAATTCCACCCTCTAGTTATATTTTATTTGTACAGTTAGATAGTTTTGATGATTTGCTCAAGTTCTACATTCTGCTATTTTATATAATTGCTGGGTGGCAATGATTATATAATGTGTGATAGTGAGAATGACACTAAATCTGGTATGTTCCTAAGGATTCTCTTTTTCCATCAAGGGGGAGGGAGAGGACCATATTTCCTGACAATTATGACAGTATGAATGACCATGTAGTGAAAAAGACTCTCCTACACTTACCCATATTGTGAAGTCATAATTAAGTTTGGTTATAAATTTGTGATGGAAAATTATCAAATTGAAAATCCACTTGCTTTTAATCTGAACTTTGGAAGTAGACAGGTGGCATTCCTCCAAGATGTAATCACTGGGACTTTCTATAATTTATTTTTAAGGTGTCCTGTGTGTCTGGGTTACCTCCTCCCAAATCTCTTTAACTTTCTGATAGAAATAGTGAAAAACAGAAGTATCTTCTAGAATTAGATCATGTGGTCTTGAGATATGGTATATTGTCAATGAAGACATAGCAAAAATACTAATTCTTTATAAATCAATATACACTTTCCTTTTAAAATGTTTATTTTAAATTATGAAATATTTAAAAAGTGTTCCCCCAATGTTTTGAGAGCATCTATAAGCACACAACCTTGATGAAACAAGTATCAACATTTTGCTATAACTTCCACAGATTTCTATTTATTTTTATTCAAATATAATTAACATACAATATTATATTAGTTTTGGGTGTACAATATAATGATTCAACAATTGGATACATTTCTCAATGCTCACCAAGTTAAATGTACTCTTAATCTCCTTTTTATTTTTATTTATTTATTATTTATTATTTATTTATTTATTTATTTATTTATTTTCTTAATCTCCTTTTTAAAGCCACCTTCTCCATGTGACTTGGGATTCCTCACAACATGGCTGCCTCAGGATTGTTAGACTTCATATATTATGACTAGACTCCAAAAGTGAGTGTCCAGGCAGAATCCAGTGAAAGCTGCATCACCTTTCATGTCCTACTTTCAGAAGTCACATAACTTCATTCTGTTGGTTACAAGTGAGTCACAGGTCTTCCCAGTGTCAAGAGACCACATCTGTCTTTAAGAAGACATTGTTCCCTTTGACCAAAGATTAATTATACTCTTGTCATATGCAAAACACATTCACCTACTCTTCCAAGACTCCCAAAACCTCTCATCTCATTATAGCATCAGATTTAGGTTTCAGATCCAGGATTGCATCATCTAAATCAAGTTCAGGTGTGGATAAGATTTTTCAAGTGTTGTTCCTTTGGTACAGCTCCTTAACTGAAGTCCCTCTTGATCTAAAGACTTGTGAACTAAAGAGGCAAGAGTATCTGCCATCCATACATCCAGCATACAGTGGTTACAGAAGTATAAGGTGATTGCAGTACTCATGTTCAAAAAGGTATGATGCACATAGCAATCTTGGTCTGGAGCAATTGTGAAATTTATGTAAGCACATTTTTCTAGTTTCTGGATTAGGGCCCAGTCTACTCTCTGTAAGCTTTTTTCTGCAGTTATTGGCCCCATATTCTAAGTCATCCTTCTTTTTCTATAGTAAATGGCCCATGATTGCAACTTGGATATCTTTCTTAGCCTGCTTTCTGCAGGAAAAGTCTAGGAGTCCAAAGCCTTTTTTGCATTTTGCACTGTTTCTGTTCATTTTAGTTGAATTTGACAATATTTATGCCAATGCAATTCTTGTAAAATTTTGTGACTTTTATTGGATATTCATTTGATTTTTTTTCTCCTAAGAACTAGCTTTGGAATATATTACCCATTCTACTGTTTTTGTTTTCTAATTCATAAATTTATTCTTTTATTTTTATTAAGGCCTTTATTTTGCTTTCCATAGGTTTATTTTATAGTTTTTTTTTTTTTTAAACGTAAGTACTTTAGGATATATATTTTCCTTGGATCATTGGTTTAGCTGTAGTCTTTATATTGTCTATTCATATACATTCTACAATTTTGGTTTGTATTTCCTCTTTGATGTATGATTTGCATAAAGTACACTTATTTTTTAAGCTTTTTTTTTTTTGAAATTTCCAGAAATAAAGGTTTTCCTAATTTTGTAGTTGTCAATTGTTAACTCCCTAGAAGTCCACCAGAAAACCTGATGATAAAACAAAGTTTTATGACCCACAGCAGTAAAAGAGAACACCACCTTGATATAACCTTTGTGCTGTATTATAAGGGGGGAGATCACAGGAGGATCTGTACAGGTTGTTGGTTTTGGTCTTTAGTGATATAATACGGTAGGTCTTTCAAGGTGGGAAAATAACTGGAATTGGTCGAAGTTCAGAACATAATGGTTTAATGTTGGTGGATACAATGAAGTGAGAGTAATGAAGAGAGTCTTGATAAGTAAACCATTGTTTGATAGGTAAGATATTTGCCTACATAAGTATTCTGTTGTAATGATACACAAGTTATTTGCCCAGATGAGTTAACTAGTTGCCTGGACAAATTGATTTGCTGGAATTTCTGAATTACTGGAATTACTGAAGCAAATAGTAAAGTAATTTTTTGGTATATAGCTATATCTTCCTGGTCAATAATTTTCTGATACAAATAGTAAAGTCATGTCAACACAGGTGGCCCCTGTTTCAGATTTGATAATTAAGATGTGTGGAAATAGGTGGTCTCAATTTTTATCATTGACATCTAAGTTTATCACATTTTTTTCAGAAAATATTATCTATGTTATTTCCATATTGTTGGCATTTAACTTATCATTTTTTTTCTTTCTACATGGCATTTCTTAGAGATATCACCTGTTATTTCAAATTCTATTTATATTTGGACAACACTGCAACTTTTATCTACAAAGTGTGTCTTTTGACCTAATAAATGATTGTCCATGAATGAGTAAATAAATTAAGTGCTTATTAGGGTAATTTTACTACTGATTGAATTATGAACTTGTATCTCCAGTTAGACATTTCTATTCTAACTGGACTTTTAAAATGGATTCATTTCCTAAATTAGTTTTTTTAAGTTATGGTATTACCATAGCACTCAGATTCAAACACTTAAGTTATCTTTGATTGATCTTTGTTCCTCTTTATTATTACAAACATTAACTAATAATAAATTAACAATTGGAATTCCTTCCACATATCAGTTTACTCTCTTCAGTCCTGGTGCCACAATCCTTGATCAGCATTCATTATCTTATACCCAGACTTTCCATAATACTCTTCTAATTGAGCCACTTTGACTCTATAGATTTTTCAGTGTCCCTAACTTCATGATTTACACCAAAGTCCATATTCATCAGCCTACTCATTGTCTATGATATAAAAGGTAAAGATAGTTTCACTTTGGTTCCCTTTCAAATATTAGACTCCTACATAAAGTCACTATTTCATATTAACGGGACTGTTCACCAGCTCTCAAATAATCTTAGCCTTTCCAATCTTCTTTGCTCATTCTTAGGGGGATGCAGTAAAAGCTGGCCACTAACAATAACTTGAAAACCATCCTTTCATACTCTTCTTTGAATTATATTTATAACTTGGGTCATAACCCAATATTATTTTATTTGTTGCTTAAATTGTTACAGCTATGGCCATTGGGCGCTCATGTTCCTCTTTGATATATCCCTATCAATATTTGTGTGTGTGTGTGTGCACACGTGCACACACACACACACACTGCCTTACTTTCTCGCACTAAAAGATGCTTCATCTTATCTTGTATATTCCTTGCCCCAGTCCTAGAATCGGCATTTCTTTAAGGAGCCATGGTTTATTTTATTGGAGAATAGTATTAGAAGCCAAGGTCTGAGGTGCGAGGTGTGCTCGATGCTACTGGGATGTCATTTCTTTTATGTCCTTTGAGTGGACAGAGCAAAGAAATATGTATCTATAAATGCTTACATATGTAACCATCTCTATATATTAAACTAAATATGAATTTTTTTGTCTCCAACAGTAATCCATGACACATTACTCATTCTTGGCTTCTCTCCTTCCTTTATGTATCTCCATTCCAACAGTTAGAAACCTGCCTCCTATCGTCAGCTATCCATTTAATTAAATATTAAATTTTAGTATACATGTATAGCAGTTGCAGAATTGTTAACCCCATATATGTGTGAAACAACTTTATCAATTAGACTGCAGTGATTATGTGCAGTTTCTTTTGCTTTTAGTCTTACAGACTTTATTGACTTCCATAGCTACTTAGGGGTCAGTATCTTTTCTGCTAACTCCTTCAGAGGGATGGTTTCATACACTTGTAATACAGTTAGATTCTCCTGTCATTCCTTCTTGGAATCCCCTGACCTCTGAAATGATTTTTTTCAAGATTTGCATAAGTTAAGCTTCACTCTTTGCGCTGTCAAATTCAATGGATTTTGACAAACGGTCATGCATCCACCATTACGGTATCATACAGGATAGTTTCACTACCCTAAGATATCCCCCGTGCTTTATCTCTTTAACCCACTTTCCTTTCCTTGAACCCCCAACAAATATTGGTCTTTTCATTGTCTCTATAGTTTTTCCTTTTCCATAACATCATATAATTATAATTGGAGTCACAAGTATATAGCTTTTTCAGATTGACTTCTTTCACTTAGCAATATGCTTTTAAAATTCATTTATATCTTTTCATTACTTGATAGCTCATTTTTGAAATTACTGAATAATATTCCATTGTAAGGATGTGTTACAGTTGTTTATCCATTCACCTATTGAAGGATACCTTAGTTGTTTTCTAGTATTTGGCATGGTTTTGTGTGGGATAAAATTTCAAACCAGATGGGTAAATATCTAGGCGTGAGTGTTAGGTTTTATGGTAAGACTTTGTTTAGCTATGTAAGGAACTGTCAAATTGTCTTCTAAAGTGACTATGTACTTCACATGTTTTTAGAGAACAAATTCTTTCAACAATTTTTCCAAATTACTTTTGTGACAGAATAAGTCAAAATTATTATGGTAGGGGCGCCTGGGTGGCACAGTGGTTAAGCATCTGCCTTCGGCTCAGGGCGTGATCCTGGCGTTACGGGATCGAGCCCCACATCAGGCTCCTCTGCTATGAGCCTGCTTCTTCCTCTCCCACTCCCCCTGCTTGTGTTCTCTCTCTCACTGGCTGTCTCTATCTCTGTCAAATAAATAAATAAAATCTTTAAAAAAAATTATTATGGTATAGTGGTTAATTGCACAGTCTCTGGAACTACAATGTTTGCGTTCAATTCTTGATTCTACCATTGATTAAGCGTATGACTTTAGTCATATTGGGTACTCTCTCTGTACCTCAGTTTTCTTCCATAAACTGAGAATTATCTCTTAGGTGGTGTTAGGATTAATTAGATAACATGGAAAGAGTAAGATGTTAATTATTGTCCTTTTTCTTTCACTGCTTTGCTTTAAATTTATTGGAAAGCACTTCCCTAGTCTTCCTCATTTCCTTCCTCCCCAAGCACTCAGGAGGACAACTAGGTCTTTATTCCTAATGTTGAGCTCCTCCTTATAGATGGTAGCAGAAAAGGCATAATGACTTTTTGTTTCAGAGCTATTAAGGGAATTAAATGGATTGTTCAAGAGCGAATCTACCCTGGAGGAAGTTGAGGGGAGAGTGGCCTAAATTCAGAATGGTGTTAGACCTGAGGGCAGGCCAAACACTGACTGACCTGTACAAGATTTCTGTGTAAATTAGAATGAGACTTACTCTCTGAGAAAATGTCGCCCAGATCCAAGACATGATGGTTGGTCAGAGGAGAGGAGCTGGATTTCAGCTCTCCCACATACCACCTAAGCTGGGTTCTATTGTGCAATTCACACACTACACAACTTAAGTGTTGATTCTGCCTGGGGGATGGGAGAGAGGACTGTGGGTTCCATGTAAGGTAGGCACATGGACCAAGTCCATTGGAGCACAGTGTCTCAGAAGTTCTTGGACATCCATCCCAGGGAATTCTGTAAGATAACAAGAAAGGGTGAGTCACTAAGCCCTGGGTTTTGGGAAGAATTATGCTACCATCAAAAGCTATCAGTCAATATAAGGATCACAGGTTGTCCTAGCAAAAAAGCTAAGCACATAAGAAACATTGCAGACAGAATCACAAAGGGGGCAGATAGTGGAAAACCGATGTCTGAACAAGCATTGAGTCACCATGTACAGAAAAGGTAAAAGATAAAGTTGGTTATAAACTGAGAAACTTCTGTGATACATCTAAGTCTTAAGACTTTCCTAGAAAAATGAAAGGTCCCCAAGGAATGATTGATTGGAATTCCTGTAGACATTTAGAGGGTGAAAGTATATGATTTGGAAAACAAAAATTAATGGGAAGTTTCTTTCACCCAAGCATTAAACCTTGCTGTAAATAAAATGTAGATGTACATATTTTATGCAGACTATAGGAATTAAATTTTGTAGCAGTTGTCTGTACAGACAAGTTGAGTTCTATTTGAATTTTCATTTGGCATCCTCCAAAGTATTGTTATTTCTAAGATACTAGAATCTGTCCTTTAGGCTTCTTGTGCAGTGGGAAGTGTAATGCAAATATTTTCAGATGAGTCACCTCCCTTTATAAGTGATTTCTTAATATTTTGACTTTCTGGTTGGGAGGCTGTCAAAACAAGGGGTGTCTCATGGATTGTCAGAGGATGAAGAGGGTACACATAGAACACATAGGATATTTTTTCTATAAAATAATCAGACACCCAACTTTAGCTGAAAGTGTCAGGAATCCTATTATTCCCATAACCTATTTTTAGTTCTATTATTAGCTTTTTTTATGGTAAAACTTTTATTTCATTTTAGTCAAAGACACTTAAAATTTTTTAAAAAAATTTATTTTGGTGTATTCATTCCCCATTACACTGTCAGGCTAAACATCTGTCATTATATTCACAACTTATTGCCCTTTTGGACAGTAGATGTGTAAGAGTCTAGCTTGTTATTGGTGCTGTATAGTTTTTTGCATAAACATTTAAATATACCCCTTTGGGAAGATATATGTTTAGACTATCCAGGAACCCTGACATTCTGTGAACAACTCTGTAGCTGGGACACATAAATTTGTGAAAGCTGTGCAATTTTCTCCTTTTGTTTTATTTGCCTCTTTGGGGCAAGACCATAACCTTCTTATATACTACAATTTAGATGTACCATCAAATGATACATAAGCCAGGCAAATTAATTTAAAAATTAGTTTGGTTGCTATGAATTCTCTTATCACTATGAAAAATCACGTTCTCTTACAGGGAGGCTTTGCCATTAGATTTGATTTCTCACCACAATACACAGATTCAGCTTTGTATGGGAAAATGCTGCTTAACATATACCAGCCTTTATATTCATGTTATACTCTGAATGTAGCTTGTAATTTATAAAACATCTAATGAGTATGTGAGATGTGGGACATTTTTGGGTAATCCTGTAATATAAATGTAAGGAGGTAATATTTATTGAGAGGGACTGATTCCCAAACAGTACTGTTTAGGGAACATTACAGAGAAAACCCTTTGTACACAATTTCAAAACTTAATCATTCAGCGCTGACCAAATTATAGTGGAGATTGATTATATTTGTTTGAAAACCCATCTGTTCTTATCAGATAACACTGTATTTTAATGGATGTGGTTTGAAACAGACTGAGAAGAATGTTTGAAAGTTTCACTATCTTTTATCTGCTCAGAACTTCACTTTAATTCACCTATATGGAGCTGAGTTACCCATACAGAACCGGTCTCTTTTCCCCAATACTAATAATTCATACAAGTAGATGCCAGTGGACTTTTAGGATAAGTGGGAATTGGCTAGTCTGGGAGAATTCAGAAGAGTGTATATACAGCGGAAATAACATTTAGGCCTAGTATGAGCAAGAGGAACATGTATATTCAGGAAGCACAAATTTTACACTTCAAAAATCTTTTATAAAGGAAATTAGGAGTCAGTTCAATATAGTGGTAGAGTCCTGGATTAGAAGAAATAATTTTCAGTTCTAATATCATCTACAATTCATTTAGTCAGTAATTTTGTAATGAACACGTAGTATGTGTCACGCATTGTACCAAATTCTAGGAACCCCGTAGTGAATAAGGCACAGTTAATCCCAACTCTCAAGAAATCACAATGTAGTAGGGGATATAGATAGAATTCCCACATAACTTGGGGATCTCAGTTCTCATTCTAAGCCTCCTGAGTTACCTGAGAATTCCCACGCATATCTCATATGCGCTCACAGAATCCTTCAGTGTTCTATTTTAGGTTCCTGCAAAGGTACTTCTCCCTGACACTATCACTGAGACAGGTACCACCTTGTGAATGCTGCCTGCCCGGTGTTCAGTTTCTCATATTCTCAACCCTGCAAAATCCTTAAGCCACCACTATGTTGCCATTGGATTGCTGAGACACACTGTTCTTCAGCAGAATGTAAAACATGCCCTGAGCCCTACCTCTATGTTGTACTTTTGTCACCTGAACTCCTAAGCAGTGCTGCTTATGCCCCAGGGCTCACAAAGTTCTGTCAGATCCAGTCCCTGAGGACAGGCTGGGGAAAAGATGCATATTCTGTTCTCCCTTTCCCTCTCTTTCCTCTCCCTGCTTAAAAACAAACAGGGCAACCCCCAGGGGTCCCCTCCCTCCTAGGGAGCTTTGTACTATCACTTTGCTATCACTCAATAAACCTTGCTTTGCTGCCCACCAAAAAACAAACAAACAAACAGAAACAAACATTGAATATTATATCAAAAACTAATGTTGTACTATACCTTGGTTAATTGAATTTAAATAAAAAATAAATAAATAATAAAATGAATGAACGAACAGAATCCTTCACAGATCTTTTTTTCCCAATGATAATCCACACAAATAGATGCTTGCAAATCTCTAGCTAACAATTTAGTACACAAAGAAACATTCGACTTTGTAAATAAACAAGTAATATACTGTTTACAATAGGACTATGATAAAAGTTAGAGTTCACTTACCAGATTTTTGGGGACATGCATAGGAAGGGCACTGAACCCAGGGTCAGGCAAGTAAGGGTGGAGGCTAGAAGTCTCTCTGAAAGACATGACAGCAAAGCTGAGAATCTAAGGATAAATGAGAATTAGCTGGGCTAAGAGACTGCCTAAGAATATATATCCAATTAAAATAGTGTTTATGAAGCTCTGAAGGTAAGAAGAACACATTTATTTCAGAAGAAACAATTCGTCCCTTCTTTAAGGACCAACCTGGAGATCTTTTATAAAGCCTTTTCCTCTTCTCATTTATTTATTTATTCTTTTTGTATTTATTATATTCAATCTTCTATTATAAATATTTGTAAGCATATCTGTCTCCCATTATTAGAAGATAAGCTCATTGTGAGTTCTGCTTAATTATTTTTCACACCCTCCACTTTAATAGCAACAATGGTTTGCATATAACAGGTGCCTAATTAAAACAATATGCTGTAAGTGGCTACGGGTGCTTGGGATAAACAGATTTTTCATGAGCTAACAGTAGCATCAAATGATTCAAACAAATAGGCGCAATTGAAAGCACACTGGTTCTAGATAAAAAGGAAAGGCTGGACAAGATCTTTCTTATCTGTTAGAATAATTCTTAGTGGTTAGTGTCACCAGAGCATTTATGAAACGAGAACAATCAGTTCTTTGTAGAGTTGACCCTTAACAAATAGGTTTGAACTGCATGAGTGCATTTAGATGTGGACATTTTTCAATAAATATACATATAATACTATAAATATATTTTATCTCCTTATGATTTTCTTTATTTTCTTTAGCTTTAGTACAAGAATACAGCATGTAATACATGTATAAAATATGATTATCGACTGTTTATATTACCAGTGAAGCTTCTGGTCAACAGTAGGCTGTTAGTAGTTAAGTTTTGGGAAGTCAAAACATATATGTGGATTTTCAACTGCATGTGTGGTTCTGTGCCCCTACTCCCTGCATTGTTCGAGGGTCAACTGGTGCCAGGCACTTTTTTTAATTTAAAAAAATTAAAAAAAATAATTCAGACAAAATAAGATATAACATATACATAAACTCAAAGATTAATAATAAGACAAAACTCAGATACTTGCCACAGAGCATAAAAAATAGAACATAACTAAATATTATAATGAAAAATTTCTTTTCCTTTGGCAAACCAACATGGGCTGCTAGATTCCTCCCTCAGCTCTGGGGAAATTTTAGAACTCAGAACTAAAATTATAGATAAAATTCACATAATGGGCTGGAGGAGACCAAAGGAACATGCCAGCATGCTGTAAACTTGTCTCATTAGGGAGAAAATTCAAATCCATTGTAAGTTGAATCCGTTTATCATAAGAGCATGTATAGAAAACATGACATAAACAGAATTAGAACACTTTATCTACCTAATGGAAAGCAGGAATGGATAAAAGAAAAGCAAAGAAAGTACAGGAAATGGAAAAAACATTTAAATGATAGCAGTATTAGATCCTAAAATAATAGAAATTCCAATAAGAATAAATGGGTTAATTTAGCCTATTAAAGTCAGAGATATAAGATTTTATTTAAACTATTTAACAACATTCTCTGAGTCCCAATATTAAGAGAATGTTGAAAATAAAAGCATGGGAAAGTGTACATAGATCAGTTTGAACCAGGGAGAAGCAGGGGTAACAACCTTAAATTTGGACAAAATAGAATTTAAGGCAAAAATAAAAGTGACTAAGAAGCATACTGTATATTTAAGAAAGAACAGACTAAGAGGAATAGATATGTATCTATAAAGCCTACAGGCTATGTATGTAAATATAAAAATAAAGAGCATATTAACTATAGCTTTAAAGGCCATCTTCACTGATTACATCCTGTTCCCTACCCCCCAGAGGTAACTACTACTCTAGATTTTCTATTTATTATTTCTGTATTAGTTTTTTAGTTACTTCGTAACAAATTACCACACTTAGTGGCTTAAAACCACACACATTTATTATCTTATAGTTTATATGGGTCGGGGGTGGGGGCAGGCATGGATCAGCTGGGTCCTCTGCTCAAAGTCTCACAAGTCTGCAACTAAGGAGTCAGGGGACTGCATTCTCATCACAGGCTCAACTGGGGAAAAATCCACTTGTAGCTACCTCAATTTTTTGGCAGAATTCATTTTTTTGTGGTTATAGGACTGAGGTTCCTGTTTTCTTGCTGCCATTGGGTTGGGGTCATGCAGTTCTTGAGTGTTCTTTGCTATGTAGGTTTTGTCATGGGCTTCTTAGCATGTCAGCTTATTTCATGGCCAGTGGGAGGATGTAGCATTTCAGCTGCTACTACAGAGTCTTGTATAATGCAGTGCAATCACTGGAATGGCATCTCATCACTTTTGCATTTTGCCCTTGTCACAGATTCCACTCATAGAGAGGAGGAGGAGGAGAGGAGCTATACAATGGTGTTATTCATAAGGGGTCACCTTATGGTGTGTCCACACTTTGCATTTACTCTATTTTTTCACCATTTATGTATATATCCAAAAATATATATTGTCTTGTTTGTATATGCTTTTGAATTTGCAAGTGGAACCATTCTGTATTATTCTGTAATTTGCTTTATTAACTCACATTTTTTGATGCACTCATGTTGATGTATATTATTGTAGTTTGTCATTTTCATTAATTTATAGTAATCCATGGGAAGATGGCCACAAAATTGATTTATTATTCTACTGTTGAAGAAAGTTTGGTCTATTTCCAGTTTTTGCTGGTATGAAAAATATTGCTATGAGTATTCTTGTTCGTGTTTTTGCCATAAATGTGTAAGAACTCCTCAAGGATTATAATCCATTCTTCATTAATGACCAGGGTAAGAAGTCTTTTAAAAACATAGATCAACTTAAACCCTTCCAGGTCCAATTGACATCTCATTGTATTTTGATCAAAATCCAAACTTGTTTATTATAGTTTACAAAGTCCTATATGCTCTGGCCTATGTCCATGTCTGTAACCTCTTCTTGGACTAGTCTTACACTTGCCCATTACCTTCCACAATGGTCTTTTTCTTTTTCTCAAATATGCAAAATTTTTCATTCTTTCTTGCTCTGCAGGTTTTGTACCCTCTTACTAGAATGCTCTTCTTTGTGGCCTTTGAATGTTGACTCCATCTCATCATGCATGACTCAACTCTGAGAACATCAGAGTGCCCCTTCCTAGTTAACCATATCTGAGGTGTCTTCCCATTCACTCAATCTCCTGACTCTATTTTAATTCTTTTCCTAGAATCTATCACTGTGATAGTCTTCTTTCGTTTATTGTTTATCTCTCAATCTGTTTATCTCCTCATTTTGAATGTAACTCCTCTGAGAACAGGACTCTTTCTACTACTTAACGGTATATCCAATACCCAGCCAAATGTCTGGCACATATAAAGTACTCAAAAATGTCATAGTAAATGAGTAAAATAATAACTGCAGTATCAGGACTTGTGAAAACCAGTGGCATAGAGACAAAGGTAAAAATAATTATAAAACAACTTTTCTACAGACTGCAGGTGGGCTCAGAGGATCTGTCTGCCCACTATTCTTCTTGTTAAGGAATGCTGCAGAAACCAAAATAGTTTTCTTTCAGACATTTTCAGTTCTGAACTAGGAAGAAATGATATACAGCAAGGGATGATTGCATCTGGGGAAGGGTTGGGAAATGCTGTCTTTCCAGGTCTATCATAGGGCTTTTTAGTTGTTGACAGCCTTCCTGGCTCACTAATTAGAACTGTAAAATTTCAGGTGAGTGACAGTAGCTTATACACTAATTCTGCTTTTTGCAGCTGCAATTGCTGGGCAACTAATGCTATAATTGATGGATGCTGCCAGTTACTGAGATGGATGGAAATTAATACTTAAATTACCATTGTTAGAGGTCATAATCACATTTTCAGTTGCTTCGAAAAAGTGGTGTATATATATTGCCTCTATTAATAAAACTATAACGCTGGGGAGTAAAGATGCCATGTATACTTTGGGTGTTGAATATTATAAACATAGATATGAATATTTACATTAACTTCTAAATTTCAATATGTAATGTATGCATATTCTAGCCTACCCCCAACTAGCAGTTTTTTAAGAAAAATACAAAAATAAAATAGATAAATAGATAAATCCTCAAGAAGAAAATTATTTGTTCCAAAAGGGACTTTGATTTTGTCTTGGAACTCTTAAAATTATTTAACATATTTGGTTAGTTAAAACTATATATGCTTCACCATGTTTTAAAGGAAATGAAACTTTTGGGAAGACATTTTCTATAATAAGGTATGGCCAGCTAATGATTCTATATTGGTAAAATAAAACTTGAACTCTTGAAGTGGGATGCTATTGTGGTGGTCAAGGATTTCTGAAATGATAGTACATCACAGTATTAACTTTTAAAACAATGATTATGTCATATTCAGTCTGTTCTAGTGAATAAATTGGGAGTATGAAGGTAGTGTCAGATTTTCTTTTTTCTGGTTCTTTTTATATGTTTCTTTCTTTCTTTTCTTTCTTTCTTTCTCTTTTTTCCTCTTTCTTTCTTTCTTTCTTTCTTTCTTTCTTTCTTTCTTTCTTTTTCTTTCTTTCTTTCTTCTTTCAAGATTTTACTTATTTATTTGAGACAGAGAGCAGGGTGAGGCAGAAGGAAAGGGACAAGCAGACTCCAAATATAGGGCTCAATCCCAGGACCCTGAGATCATGACCAGAGCCAAAATCAAAGAGTTTGATGCTCAACTGACTGAGCCACCCAGGTACCCCTCTGACCATTACCTTTTAGTTTTCCTCATGGGCTTGCAATCTTGGGCTCCTCCTTATTTTCACCCACCCAGTAATTCCAGACCGAGGCTATACCTCTGTAAGTTTGATTTAAGTGGTTTGAGGTGATACTTGGACATAAGTATCATTTCAGTTGATTCTAATATGCAGTCAGAGTTGAGAACCACTGTTTCATACTATCTTCTTGGGTAGTTCATTCACTTGCATAATTTGAACTACTATGCTGATGATTCTCATATGTATATCATCAACTCTAACCTGAATTTCACTTGAGTATGAAAATACATGCTTGTCTTCTGTCCTTGGATGGTCTCAACATGCCAGTACTAAACTCATCAACCACCATGTCCCCTCCACTTGTTCCTTGTTTTGTTTCTTATTTGGAATCCTAAAAGTCATTATAGTCTTTCCCTGTGCGTTTCCTACTGTATTCAACAATCCTGACAAATTTTCTTCCAGAGGTTTCTCAAGTCTTTCCCATTTTCCTCACCATTTCTGTTTAGCTAAGATCTTCCCATCTTAGCTTTCTTAATAGTTTAAACAGATTTTCCTTGTTAAAGTCATCTTCCCTACTATTCAAACCCATCCACTCTGTCATAAAAACATATCATTCACAGTTAGCAATTCGGCAGTGGCTTCTCATCATTTACTGGATCCAATTGAGGCTCAAGCTTCTTAGCAAAGGTATTTAAGGTAATTCTGTGACTGTCTCCTTCCTCATTGCCTGGTTCTACTTCATTCACACTTTAGGATCTAGGATATGAAACTGCCTATGATTGTCCCTAAATATCAATTATTCCTAACTCTCCATGTTTTTGTTCATGTACTTATTTTTGTCTAAAATTACCTTTCCCTTCCCTTAAACTGTCTAACTTATAATCATCCCTTACTACTTAACTGAGGTATCAGCTCCTGCAAAATGACTTCTTGGACTTGCTAGACTTGGATAAATGTTCCTCTGTCCTCTCCTAACATTCTGGGAATTCCCTTATCATAGAGTTAGCCAAATTAAACTCAAATAATTTATTTACTTATCTGCCTCTCCACTAAAATGTAAGCAGGAGCTGTGTCTTACTATCTTCATATCCTCAGTGCCCATGTGGAACTTATATCTGGAATTTAGCAGGCTTTAATTACACACTTCTTGAATGGAATGATTCCTGTTGCCTCTGCAAAGTCATCATATATCCTTTAGGCACTGCAACACAATGAATGTGTTTCCCCACTATGAAATGGGTTGATGAATTACTGTTAAAATTTGTTTGTGATCATTTCTCTTAAGACATTTCAGTAAGCATCAGGTAGTATTAGTAAGAAAATGTCATCTTATTTCACAATTGTTCCTCTTTACTTGCTACTCCTTTTAAGCATTCCTAGTGATTTTATGTGTGAAGCTTTCCTTACCTAATGCCTAATTGCATTCTCTGCTTTTTGCACAGTCAATTCTTGATTATCCATGGTCATGGTAGAAAGGGAGAGCATGAAAAATCTAAAAATCTCATTTGCATCAACTGCCTCTCTCACCAAATCTTTTGCCAGAGATAGTAATGAGTGTAGCAAAGCTGGTGGAGGTGCAAATGAGCTGTGAAATGGCAAAAACTCCTGTTGCCAGATAAATAGAAAACGAAAAGCTCTGATTAATACACATCTGGGTAGTCACAGGATAACATAGAATTGACTATATTTTAAAAAATTAGAATTTAGTGTATGATTGATGAAGACTAATGCCTTTGGCTTCTGTAAGGTTATCTGGGTTTGTTTTACTCATAGGCAAAGAAAGGTTGCATACCTACTATTGTGTCAGGTGTTCTGGGTTGATGCTATTTCTCCAAATGTTACATTCATTCTCTTGTCTAAGTGTCTGAATTTCCTCCATCAAAATATGTAAAGCATGCTAATTAAAAAGTAAAGTAAAATAAAATATGTAAAGCATACAGAAAATAGGGAGACTGGGTATACCAAAAATAAAAATAAACTCTAACTAAAACTAATTTTCTTAAGTGTGGCTCTCCTTAAGCCATATAAACACTTATTTTCATATTCTTATCACATAGACTTTTAGGGACCATTTTATTCCAATCCCAGCTTTAGAGGACAGCTATAAGGCAGATGAATCAATGAAAGTAATATTTCTTCAGACCCTTTTCTCAGTGGAATTGACAAAAACAATTGGACTTCCAATATGTTCTATAAGTTCCTGCATCTTTCAATACCCATATGGTTTTGAATATTGTTATTGGAAATGGAAGAGACCTTCAGTTATTAAATAAAGGAATTGGTGCATGGGATTAGGGAGAATGGAAAGTCCAGAATCTGCATAGTGGGTTGGCAGCCTGGAGACTTAAGAAGAGCTGATGTTGAAGTTCAAGTCCAAAGGACATGTTCTGGGAGAACTCTTTCTTGCTTGGGGAGATCAGTCTTTCATTTTATTCATACCTCCAAATGACTGGAAGTCCATTCACATTATGGAGGGCAATCTGCTTTATTTAAAGTTCATTTATTTAAATGTTAATATCATCTATAAAGATCCTCACAGAAATATCCGGAATAATAATGTCCACATAACTGGACACCATGGCCCAGCCAAATTGACAGATAAAATTAATCATCACTATACACAATACTCTAGGAAGCATTCTTCATCTGTTAGAAGGATGAAAGGGGCCCAGAGAGGTGAAATAACTTATCTGAGCATCTGGTAGTTGAACTCAGACTAGTATCCAAATCTTTTGATTTCTTAATTGGAACTTTTTCTACCATAGAACACTGATTTTTTAAAACTGTGATAATGAGAAATAAGCAATAGAGTTTAGCTCAGAAATAAATATCAATAGTGTTTCATTAAAAAAAAGTCTGTTGAACAGGATATTTCAAAATGTCTAGCATACTTTGTCCCTGTCTAAATTGCTAGTAGTAGGTTCTTATTTTTCCTGAAATAACAGCTTTTTTATTGAGATATAATTCACATGCCATAAATGTCACCCTTTTAAAGTGCATAACTCAGTGTTTTTTAGTACACTCACAAAGTTCTGCAACCAACAGCACTATCTGTTTCTAGAACATTTTTATCAGGCCCATTCTCCCTCTCTCCATTCCTTGGAAACCACTAATTTCAGTCCCTGTAGATTTGCTTTTCCCAGACATTTCTTATAAATGGAGCCATATAATATGTGGCCTTTATGATTGCTTCTTTCACTTAGCATAATGTTGTCAGGGTTCACCCATGTTGCAGTATGTATCAGTACTGCATTGCATTTTATTGCTAAATATGATTCCATTGTATGGATATACCATATTTTTATCTGTTTGTCAGTTGATGAATATTTGGGTAGTTTCCACTTTTTCGCTGTTAGGATAATGCTGATATGAACATTTATGTACAAATTTTTAGTAGACATATGTTTTCAATTCTCTAAGGTGTAATTGTGGGGTAATATGGTAACTATGTATAACTTTTTGAGATGCTGTCTGAGTGTTTTTCCACAATGGCTGCACCATTTTACACCATTAGCCATGTATGGAGTTCCAATTTCTCTACATCCTTTTGTCTCCACATACTTGTTATTACCTGTCTGAAAGATGAGGGTTGAATTCCAGAGGATTAAAGGTTCTGCCTAATAAAAAACTGAAGTGATTAGAATTTTCAGTTGTCAGTGCTGGAAATTGGGATTGGTAAACCTCTTGACATGGAAGAGGGAAGATTAATGACAAAGATACACTTGAGAGAGTAGACCTATAGCACTCATGGTGATAAGTCAGTACTAAAGAAAAGGAAGGTCAAAGAGAAATTCCTTATAGCTGGAATGGCAGAAAAATTGTAATATGTGTTATATTGTCTTTCTAATTTATACTGTGTGCAAATATCCCTTGATCATAACTAATCCTTTAGACGGAGCCTGTAACATCTTTGTATATGTTCTACTTTGGACAAATGAAGAAGAGATTGTTTCTTGGTTGGGGCAACTTGGCATCATAAGGATATTTATTTGGCATGGCATGGGAATGAAATACTCTGGTTAATTTTATTTTATTTAAAAGGAGGCACTATTATTTTAGATGGCTTATTTGTTCCCAAAGAACTAGGATATTGCAAAATATATCTACCTTAAATGTTTCCTGGACTAAAGAGGAAACATGGTAAAGTGTTGATAACATAGAAAAGGAGGGGAAAGACAGAGAAGGAAATACTCTAGGAAACATTTTCCCTAGATTGTCATATGTTAATATAACATATATATGCTGTAGGGATTGTTATTATCATCACCCATTTCATGGATGGGGAAACTAAAATTCATAGAAATTTAAAAATTATCTGGGGTAATGCAGCCAGTAAGTGGCAAAATCAGGTCACCGATTCCAAAGCTCTCCCAATCCTGAAATTTGTGTGGAACCACAAAGGACCCTGAATAGCCAAAGCAGTCCTGAAAAAGAAAAGCAAAAGCTGGAGACATCACGATTCTGGACTTTAAGCAATATTACGAAGCTGTAGTCATCAAGATAGTATGGTACTGGCACAGAAACAGACATGTAGATCAATGGAACAGAATAGAAAACCCAGAAATGGACCCACAACTATATGGTCAACTAATCTTCAGCAAAGCAGGAAAGAATAGCCAATGGAAAAAAAGACAGCCTCTTCAACAATAGTGTTGGAAAAACTGGACAGCAACATACACAAGAATGAAACTGGACCAGTTTCTTGTACCAAACACAAAAAATAAATTCCAAATGAATTAGAGACCTAAGGGAGACAGGAAACCATCAGAATCCTAGAGGAGAACACAAGCAGCAACCTCTTTGACTCTGGCCATTGCAACTTCTTACTAGATGTGTCTCCTGAGGCAAGGGAAACAAAAGCAAAAATGAACTATTGGGACTTCATCAAGGTAAAAACGTTCTGCATAGTGAAGGAAACAATTACCAAAACTAAAAGACAGCCTGTGGAATGGGAGCAGATATTTGGAAATGACCTATCCAATGAAGGTTTAGCATCCAAAATCTATAAAGAACTTATCAAACTCAACACCCAAAAAACAAATAATCCAGTTAAAAAATGGGCAGAAGACATGAACAGACATTTTCCAGAGAAGACATCCAGATGATTAACAGACACATGAAAAGATACTCAACATCATTTATCATCAGAGACATACAAATCAAAACCATGATGAGATATCAGCTCCCACCTGTCAGAATGGCTGAAATTAACAACACAGGAAATAATGGGTGTTGGCAAGGATGCGGAGAAAGGGGAACCCTCTTATGCTGTTGGTGGGAATGCAAACTGGTACAGCCACTGTGGAAAACAGTATGGAGTGTCCTCAGAAAGTTAAAAGTAGAACTACCCCACAATCCAGCAATTGCATGACTAGGTACTTACCCAAAGGATACAAAAATACTGATTCAAAGGGGTACATGCACTCCAATGTTTATAGAAGCATTATCAACAATAGCCAAACTATGGAAAAAGCCCAAATGTCCATTATATAATATAATATAATATAATATAATATAATATAATATAATATATAATGGAATATTACTCAGCCATCAACCAGAATGAAATTTTGACATTTGCGATGATGTGGATGGAGCTAGAATGTATTATGCTAAGTAAAATAAGTCAATCAAAGAAAGACAAATATATGGTTTCACTCATATGTGGTATTTAAGAAGCAAAACAGGTGAACATATGGGAAGGAAAAAAAGAGAGAAGGAAGCAAACTATAAGAAACTTTTAACAATAGAGAACAAACTGAGGGTGAGGGAGCAATGTTGGTGGAGGATGGGCTAAATGGGTCATGAGTATTAAGGAGGGCACTTGTTATGATGAGCACTGCGTATTATATGTGTGATGAATCACTAAATTGTACTCCTGAAACCAATATTACACTATGTGTTAACTAACTAGAATTTAAATAAAAAATTGAAAAAAAAAGAAAAAATCACTATAAAAAATCCTTTCCTATTTCCACTATATTGTGCTGCTTTTTAGGGCAGCTGTGTTGCTCAACTGTAGGAGTGCTGTTCACATAATACAATGTGAATGGTGCCAGCTAGAGTTGGCAACACAGTTCCCTAAAAAGGAAAGAAGATTCTGGTCCCACCTATGTGAACTGGGAAAGTCATTTGCTTTTTTCTGAGTCTTAGTTTCCATAGCTGTTCAGTAGGGATCCTAACATCATCTCTTGATGACTACACTGGACTTTGTCGTGAAGCCAGAAGAGAGAATGTAAATGGCCTTTGTAAAGATAAAAAGGTAGATAGAAATAAGGAATGGAGAAGATACAGAATTCATGTCAATCTCTTAACCTGTCATAGGATCATCATGACAGACATTATTATTTATCATCATACCAGAGCTGTGTACACCTGAAGAGCTTTAGTTAACAGAATGCTGACTGACAGAGGGTTTGCCACCATGTATTTTCTGTGGAATGAAAGACTCCATGAGTGCAAGGCTGCCCAGCTATATCCAGATTCTGTATTTAAAAGTGTATACAAGTAAAAGTGTATACTTGGAAGACAACTGGAGAGGCTGTGCTTGACAGGGAGTCTGGCAAGCTGCTTAGCATCTTCCTGAAGAAATGAAAAGATCTTGTAGCATGTTCTGTAAGGGGTCTGCGAAAATGGGAAAGATCGCCCTATTTGTTATATTTATTGGAGATATTATTATTTGTTTTATGCTGTGTGGAAGGAGGGCCAGAGCTATAATCTATTGATCATTTAGTTTTATGAAGTTCTCAAATGGGTGATCTGGTATTTTTCTGCCAGAGAGGCTATGGTTCCTGAACACCAGTAATAAGATTGTCATGTCATTTTCTTCTCATTGGTCTTTTTATTGCTTTTTATCTCTTTGCTGATATTGCCTCTCCCCAACCTCCCCTCCCCTCCTTGCACCTGTATTCCGCCCCCCCCCCAGGGCCATAGTTAGGACAGTTTGATTCATTTCATAGATTCTGCCCTACGCTTTTAAGAGATTACTCATCTTTGCTTTTCATGTTTCATCCTCTGAAACAGTCTGCCCACTGCAGTCACTGTTGTAAAGTCTTCATAGTAAATACTGGAATGTAACTTGGGAAGAAATAGGTCAGGGAAGCAAAGACCAAATGTTCATTTTGTAGCCACAGTGTGAGCAGATGGATAACAGAATGAGGTGGCTCTCTTTGTGGACCTCAATTTTCTGTACACTCTTTCAGGACCTCCTAGGATTCATGCTCCTTCAAGATCCTTGGGAGTTTTGAGCAGACGAACATTGAGAATGATATTTTCCTAATATGACACCGAGGTTATTACTTTCCTGTGGTTCTATTATTATACCAAGAATAAATTTGGTGGGATACAGACTTTCTCCCCTTTATCATTTAGGAATGCACCAAAGAATACAAAATCTCCCTGGGAAACAGCTTGGCTCTCAACTGGTGACAAATAAGGGGCGTTGCCCCCAGGTGGTCACTAGTGGCCACAGCATGGATGAAACTCAATTCTGCCCTCATGCCAGGCAGTCAGCCTGATGGGGCGGTTCCAAATCATTCATAGGATGTCTATGTCTTTGATCCCAAGGAACACAGAGTTTAAAAGCAGAAACTGTTAAAAGCAAAGATAAAACAGTTTAAAAGCAGAACTGTTAAAAACAAAGACAAAAAGGAATAGATTGGAATAAATGCAAAGATAGCAGAAAGATTAGCAACAGCAGGCAGCTGGTGTCCAGGCTAGTGAAGAGTTAAACTCTGAATGACTGTGGGAGGCTGGTGTTATGGCTGGGGAACAACTGCCTAATGTCTTTCAACCGGACTGTTTAGCAAAGCTTCATTATGAATGTAATTGTGTGCTTGCGCAGGCACACCACACGGAGGGACTGCTCACAGTAAAGGTATGATTGTATTGCCCGCTGCCATGCCAATTACTGGATATTAATGGCAGGATGGCATGCATATGCCGGAGCTGGGAAGCAGAAGGTTAATAGACGAACAGCACCAGAAGAGCCCATTTATCAGTTTCTATTTATCTCTCCTTGGGAGGTGGCAGGTTTACAGTAAATACCTTCTGTCCTCCTAATTTCCTAATGATGGGGATAATGATGGAGAATGGTGAAGTCATTAACTGGGACAGGCTCTGTGCATCACTCTGTCAACCACATCTCCCCAAGACCTGCAATGAGAAGTGATGGGCCCCAGCTGTTCACCAGAATCTGAGCCCCTCCTCCCATTCCCTTCACCCTCATCTGCAGGCTTGGGAAATGGCTTCCCAGATGGAGAAGGTGGAGGCCCTGGGTAGGTGGAGAAGCTTGAGAAAAAGAGAGCAAGGCTCTTCAGACAGGAGTATAGCTTTTCCTGCCACTCCCCCCTTGCACAGAACTTGGAGGAAGACTGTTGACACATACTGGAATGCTTCTCCAGTGATGCCAAAGCTACTAGGAATTATATGTGGAATTGGATAATGAATCAGTAATTGAAGTGAGTGTGCTGGGGGATGGTGGAGAAGAAGATTTCACTAAATGTTCTTTTCAAAAACAGAGAAATTAATAATTCATTTTCTCACCTCACCTCTAAATGGACTAGATATACTGAAGGAAAATTCCTTTTGCAAAAGTCAAGTTTTTTCTTTAAAATTCTGAAGGCAGACTAAAAGAGCTTAGATTGGTTGGCTTGGACATGTTTTTTTTTTTCCCTCATGGTGATCACAAGGTATCTATTCCATCTAATTATTGTACATAGAATCTTTCAACTTTAAGTTATTTCCTGAAAGTAAGTTGGATTTGCCCCCATAGTTCATAGAGCCCTTGAAACACTATGAGTTTATTTTTTATCTTTTTATTTGGTGAGCCCATTGGCTGTTTGTAGAATTTGCTCTCTGTTGGCTGAAGCAAGCTATCTTTATTTTTATTTTTTTTACCTAAATGTGTTAGGATTGTTTGCTAGCAAATAATGGCGAATGACTTAAGCCAACAATAGCAAAAAATGAAGGTGTATCCTAATGATATGTAGTTATCTTAGGATAAGGGATATAGTTGGGCCTCAAGAATGAACTGAGAAAATTGATATTAATATTGCTGGTACTCTTTTTTTTGCGTGTCTTGTTGCTCTCTACCCACTTAATTATTTTTTCTTTGTATAAATCTATTCCCCTCAAAACACAAGATGGAAAATAGAGCTGCAAACAGTGCCCAGATTTACATATTTCAGTTTCAGACCTTGAAGATAGACCAAATCAACTGATCTTTATCTGTCTCTATCTCTCTTTCTGCCTTCTATTCCAAGGGTGAGCCTCTGTTCCAGTTATTTTCCTGTTTAGCCAGGCCATTGGAATCAGTCATGTGAACATGTGTGCCGTGAGGATGGAGGGATGGGGAGTCACCACAGAAAGAGAAATTATGAGGTATGAGGACAACCTTTTAGGTGCCCACTATAGTTAAACCTTATAGAATTATGACCTGGTGGTAGGAAATAGGGAGAGCACAGTTCATCAGCATTTTGTCTCTTCAGAAATTTACTTCAACAACACTGAACAGTGTTAAGCACTCTTAGCATCATATCAGATCAATTCCCTGTTCTGTTACTTATTGGCTGTATGAGCACTTCCCATCTGTGATATCAGCTCTGTAATAGGGATGATAGCACCATACTTACTAAATGTCACAGAGTTAAATGAGGTGATGTCTCTGAAATGCTCAGTAGCACCCCACATAGAGAAAGTTCCCAATATATGACGTGGATATTACAGTTGTCAGTATGAATTTTCCAAGTTTGACATGTTTTTGTTCTCCAGAAACGAACTAGCCATTTATAACAAACATGTGGCAGACTGTATTTTCGGAAATGACCATAGTGATTATTCCCAACCCTACATGCTCTTCCCGATCATGGTCATTCTCAATAAGATGTGGAGTTATTTTTCTTCCTCTTAAAATTGGGTGGACCTTTATGACTACCTCGATGAACAGAATAAAGCAGAAATGATGCTGAGAGATCCTAGATCATAAAATACAATATGGCTCCTACCCACGGCCAGCATCATGGACATGTGACCCTGCATTCAGAAGGGCCTCAAACTTGCTTTAATACTCTGTTGTCATCATCTTGAAATTCTTACTAATTTTTGAATGGGGAGACCTACATTTTCAATTTGCACTGGGCCTCACAAATGTGTTGCTAGTCCTGCTTTCACACGGCTCTCTATCTCTTGGGACACATACCTTGGTATCCCTAAACTGAGGGGAAAGAAGACTAGCTATGCTGAAGACATTATGCTGGAGAGGCTACATGGAGATTACATTGGGTTGGAGAGAGTTGCCCAAGGAACTCCAATTCCTCTAGCCCTGAGCTATTTGAATCTTCTCAGCCCAGGTGGCAGATATGTGAATGAACAAGTCTTCAGATATTTCAGAACCAGACTTAAAGCAAAGACAATCTATCCTGGTCGTGGCCTACTTAGATTATAGATTTGTGAGCAAAATAAATGTTGTCTTAGGCTGCTTGGTTTTTGAGTCATCAGTTGTATGGCCACAGATAACAGGAACAAAACGATTTCTGAAAATAACATTGAGAATGGGGTGTCTTAGTTACTCTAGAGAGGTACAGTTGTGAATGATTAGTTTTTCTAATTTCTAATCTGTGCAATAACACATACTAATGTTAATATTACATAACATCGTTTTCATTTTCATCTTAAAAAGTTTTCAAGACCTTTTGTATCACAATATTATTACTACCAGCATTAATTTATATTTTTCTATGAATATGAAGACATAATTTAGCAAGGTAATATAGAATATTAAAACTAAAAACACAAATGCCTAGAATCACTGAGAAATAAATATAATATGAATAATGACTGTCTTTTTTATTTAATTCAGATCTTTCTGAATGTTTATTATAAATTGGGTATTGCGCTGAGTGCTGGAGATCCAAAGATAAATAAGACAAATGTGGTCCTATCATCACAGAAGTATATTCAGGTGTGGTGGGGAAAATATAGTGAATAAATATACACATTAGTGAATTTATAAATAATATGTGCTATGAAGAAAAAGAAATCAGTGGGGGACCAACTGAGAGAGAACATTCAGGAGGGGCCTTTCTAAAGAGACACATTTACAATGAGACATGAAGAATGAAAAGGAACCAATCCTGTGAACGCTGAGAGAGGTATGTCCCTGGCAGACACTAGAGTGTTCAGGGCCTCTCAGATCAGAAAACACTTTGCATTTTGGCTCAGTGCCAGAGAGTGTGTTGGGGGCGTCTCCTCGTAATTGGTAGGAAGTTTGAATATGAAGGCCTAGAAAAACATTAAGAAAACTTGAGGAAATTTATTTTTTTTCAAGAAAATAAGGTATAGAACTTTTGTTTTATGATTACCAGTCTCTCTCTCCTTGTCCTCTATTCTTCCTTCTCAATATTTTTATAGCTGTAATCTATGAGACTTCTAGTAGGGTTTTTTTTTTTATTATTCTGACTTAAAGTGGTTATGAATACTAGAGGAAAAAAAGTGTTGTTTTGGATATGTACAAGAAAAGCATACCATTGAGTAATTGAGATTGTTCTGTAAAGTAATATTTAAATAGTATAGCATTCACTAAAACCCAAGCTGTGAAATACTGTTCTAGAGTTGGCTCATTGATTTAGTCAATACATATCCACTAGGATGCTGTACTATAGCTGGTGTGATGCTTGGCACTGGAAACAGTGTCTGTACTCTTGACATCTAAAAATCTAGATATGTGCAATCTAGAAGCTGGCCTGTAGATAAAATATGAGCAACTAAACAAGCAGTAATTTTATAGTTATCATATAGGAAAGGCTATGAAGGGGGAGTTACAGGTGCTGAAGCATATAATATGGATTTGGGATGAAATCGGGATTATTTTAATGTGAACATAGCACCATTATTGGATAAAGTAACATAGATTTTATAATTTTAGTAAAAATGTTCATGGGTTATTTACTTTGTAGCTTATCCATGATCAGTGTTTAATCTTAGATGGCCTCTCTCTTGATTCTGCGATGTATATTCAGGAATACTTAGCAAATGATGATTAAAAGGACAAATCTATAAATACTACTAGCCAAAATGAACGACCAAAAGTAAGACAAATAACATTTGGTTGATCTGTGGTTTGGAGACTGAATGTAGAAAAATTTCTAGCACAAAGTCTAATAAATATGCATTAATTATTAGTTTCCTTATTTATTTGTATTGTTTTTCCTTTATGGGTGTAGAAAGTTGAGTAGGTTCAGAAACTTAGGACACTAAGCAGAATGCAAATACCATGAAAGGCAGAAAGTAGTAAAATTAGCAGAGAAAGGTGTGAAATCAGGAGCTTGGCAGTTTTGCCTTCAGTTTAAATTCCTTCATTCTGAATTATAATTGGTGGTTTAATCATTTAAACATTGGGAAAGTTGTGTTTCCAATGAGTTCATGACTTCACTATAAAATATAAAATGAAATAAATTAGTGGGAAAATGCTGTATCTTAATTATACATAATTCCCTTACAAAAACCATTTTCTGACTTTGAGACAATGTGAATCACTCTTTGAAAGTATCTTCTTAAAAAAAAATTTTGGGGCACCTGGGTGGCTCAGTCGTTAAGCGTCTGCCTTCGGTTCAGGGCGTGATCCCAGAGTCCTGGGATCGAGCCCCACATCGGGCTTCTCCGCTGGGAGCCTGCTTCTTCCTCTCCCACTCCCCCCCACACTGTGTTCCCTCTCTCGCTGGCTATCTCTCTCTCTGTCAAATAAATAAACAAAATATTAAAAAAAATTTTTTTTGTAAGATCTCAGGTTGTGCTGCAAAACTATATATTAACTTATTTTAGGAGGAAAAAAGTTTTACCTTAGAATACTTTAAACAATTTAATTACAGGCTTTAAACACTTCTTTACAGAGGCCAAGCAGCTATTTATTTTGTGGATTTATTTTTCAAGTCTCTGGTTGTCCACACAAAGGAGCTTTATTTAAATATATGATGAAAATCAGCACAACCCAAAGCTTATTTCAAGAATGTTTCCTTTCTTTGGCAGCCTCTCCTTCCTCTACACAAAGGATTCTCAACTCTGGTGGGGGACAAAAGTTATTAGGGTTATGTGGCAGTTTTTTCCAGTCCTCCATGTACTTTGAGCTATCCTGTATTTAGAAGCACAGATACACACTAGTGAAGAGTAACCCCTGCCTCTTCCAGCTTCCCCCAACCCTGTATTAACTTCAGGATGAAAGACTAGAAACTTTCTATGTGGCTTGTTCTCAGGTATTTCTAAATAGTAGTTAGGGGCATGGGTTCTGAATCAGACTGCCACCTGGGCTCCAAAGTTAGGTTATCTCTTATTAGCATTATAATCTTAGTTAAGTGATGAAGAATTGCTATGATAGACCGCATAATCCTCTTTTGGAAATTAAGGACTGCATCCCCCAGAAGGGCTCTTGTTAGGCAGCTCTCAGAAATAAAAAGCACACATGCTAGAGCATATCTTATGTAAAACTGGAAAACCCACCAGAAGACTGTGTTCCATCAAAGACACTGTTGCTATACTAATGAGAGGGGTGCCAGCATCACTTAGAAGTTCAGTTGTGCCTGCCTTTTGTAGCACAGGGCTGAAAGTAGGAGATATCATTGTGAAATGGACCCAGTGGTAGCCATGGGGATAATAGGATTCCAAAACAGCAGAGGTCAGGTAGTAGTGCATAATAATCAGAAGCTGACTGGACATAATTATTGTAATGATTGGGAAGGTTAAAGGACACCTTAAGGCTGCCCACTGACTTAATCCAGCAGCTGGGGCAAGAGGTTTTTTTTTGAAGGGGGTCAAAGAGCTATCTCTGTGTTCACCACAGTGTCCACAAGAGAAGAATAAGTGGGCACTTTACAAGGGTACTACTTAATTTATGTAATCAAAAGATATGAACAATGCATGACCAAGAGACTGAGGGCAGTTACTCCAATCAAAAGGCACAATTTTTTGCCCAGTTTTTAGACCTGAACCTATTTACAGACCCAGAATGCATTGACTGAAGGAAAGGGCATATTCACAAAAAGAAGTATGGTAATGATTCCCCCATTGCTTCTCGAAGGAGACCCATGGCAATTTGCTTTAGTAACTATATACTGGATAAATGGGAGTACCCAGATATCTTAAGGATTGTTACTTACAAGATTTGAGTTGACATTGATACATGGAAACCCAAAACATCACTGTAAGCCCACTATTAGACTAACAGCAACATTTTTGGGCCCAAAACTAGAAAAAGTAACATGATACAATTTATATTTTTAATAGATCACTGTCTGTGGTGTTGAGACCGGACTCTAGGGGTACAAGACTAGAAGTAAGGCAAGGAAGATATGGCAATTATCCTGATGAGAAATTATTGTGGTTTGGATCATGGTGACAACAGTGGAGGTGGTCAGAGGTGGTCAGAGTCTGCATGTGGAGAGTAGAACAATTAGAATTTGCTCATGGGTTGTGTGAGGGGTAGAGTGAAAGAGGAATCAAACATGACTCCTGAGTTCTCCCCATTTGGCCTTCCTTACCCTAAATGCCAAGGTTGGACATTAATTTCTATCACTTGTTCAGACCAAATAAATCTTGAAGTATCAATGAATTCAAGCATATAAGCTAATGCAAACATAGTCATTGTGATGGTTAATTTTATGTGTCAACTTAAGTGGGCTAAAGGATGCCCAGATAGCTGGTAAAACATTATTTTGGGGTGTGACTGTGAGGGTATTTCCAGAAGAAATTAGCATTTCAAATGATAGACTGAGCAAAGAAGATAACCCTCACCAATGTGGATGGGTGTGATCCAAATCATCGAGGGCCTGAGTAGAAGGAAAAAGCAGAGGAAGGGATAATTTGATCTCTTTGCTTGAGGTGGACATCTGTCTTCTGCCCTTCCTTCTGTCCTGGTTCATAGGCCAGAGAAACAGGATATCAGTGCTCTGTCTCTCTGGCCTATGGACTCTGCATTATACCACTGGCTTTCCTGACTTTCCAGCTTGCCGTCAGCAGACTGTGGGACTTCTCACCTCTATAATCCTGTGAGAAATTTCTCTCTCTCTCTCTCTCTTTCCTATTGGTTTTGTTTCTCCAGAGAGCCCTGAGTAACATAGTCATCAACTTAATTACTGGTTGATATTTATTAAGTTTTTATTGGGAAGTTGTATTCAATTAATTATTTAGTAAAGATATTTAAAGGTATATGCAAAACCAAAACAAGCAAACAAACAAACGTACTATCTCATTCTTAATTCTTAAGACTGAAAACTGTAAATCAGAATGAGTTGGGCAGTTTCATGATAATAACAGAGATATTGAGTACCAATCGTAGAGTAATTACTGTCCTGACAGGTTTGGAAGGGTCATTAAAGGCAATCTTGTTCAACCCTTATTTTACAGTTAAGAAAGCTGAGGCACAGGAAGCTTATATAACTCGAGTTTGGCTGAACTTCAAGCAGAACCACTGTCTCCTGACTCCACATTTCGTTCCTCTCTGTTTACAAGACCTTACTCCGGGCTCTCTTAGCTCCTATTAGATAGTGCAAACTGGACCATATGGGAACTTGAGTAAGCCAAAGTGGATATACTTTTGTGGGTGAAAAGAATGGGAGACTTTGGAGACAATTTTTTTTTCCAATAGGAGACAGAGCAATGCGTTGTGTCTTTGGTCGGTGTAATTCTATGCATCTGGGGGTTAGATGAAAAGGCACAGTTAAAGCTGCTGAGAAGAATGGGGCAGCAAGTGTGAGGAGCACAGGCAGCGCTGACCTGCTACAGCGCCAGTCTCCAACCATTCAGGCAACTGTGTACTGAACTGAACTCTGTAGGGGCTAATTGAAGATCATAGGACACTCCTTGACTGGTATCACATTGTATAATCTCACTGTGAGGTGGATAAACACAAATGAGGTACACTGAAACTGGATAAGCTTGTCTGTCTTGTTCACCAATTATCTCTATGACATAGAACAGTGCCTGGTACATAGTAGATGTTCAGTAAACATTTATCTAATAAACTATTGCATATATGATTAAGAACCCAGACAAGTAGAACAGAAAATAAAGTCTCTAGGAGTTTGGCAGAGGAGTAGTCACTGTAGGCTGCAGTCATTTGGGAAGGCATCACAGAAAATGAGAGCTTGAGGTAGTCAAGCATGAGAAAGTTGGAAAGAAGGAGAAGGTATCCAAGTTGGGGGGGATAAAGAGGAGGGAACACAGACAAAGGCAAGAGGTAGGCATTAGTAAGGCATGTTCTCAGGCAATGAGCAGACAAGTTCAGCTTTATTTATTTTCACTTGGAATAATGCGAACTGTTATTTATAAGGTCAAGTGAGATTTTTGTAGAGCTTTTATGCCTAGGTTGGCCCTGGAACTAGAAAGAGCCATTGAAGTTTAGAAGATGGTAATGACAATGATGTTTTTGGGCTACAGTGGAGCTGGGCTTCTAGGGCCATGGCACTTGGAGGAGATGAGAAGGTAGAGGAGGCCTAAGACACACAGGAGGAGGGAGATTCCCCACCCACTCACCTGTCTGGCCAGTTCTGGGCACTTGTACTGCCCACCTCTTGCTACTTCTGATTCCTTCCCAGCATTTAGGCAGGTGCTTGTGTGAAGAACACATTCATTAGGAATTGAAGGAACATTGGATGATCACTGTAGATTAGATAGAATGTGATTTTGAGATAAAATCATCAGGTTTTAAAGAAAAGTTCCATGTAGTCTTTTCAAAGAAGATGAAAAAATGGGCAATTTCTCTGAGAATTAGACATTCTGAAACAATATATTTATATTCGCTTACATGTTTCTTAAATGCAACACATTCCTGATGCTGAGGCATCTGTTACAGGGTGAAGTGGGTGAGGGTGGGAAAACAGTTTCCTGATGTTCTTCAGATGCTCCCTGTGTCCACAATTTCGAGAGGCTGTGGAAGAATCCTATGTTGTGGACCACTGGGAACAATTTAAGGTCTCAGAGTATGAAGTTTGTCCTCTGCTTCCCTTTCTTTAGAATTTACCAGCCAGTGCTAACATAGAGACCAGAGGGAGCAGTGGGAATGTTTGTTCCTAAAAACTGCAGACTGCTTTGGAGCAAAATCACCATGACTGAGTTACAACTGGATGCACCCACTCATTTACCAGTTGCCTCCTTATCTTTGGAACATCAAGTATGACATGAATCAAGATGTATATTAACAAAGATGGTATAAAACATCTGTGAATTCTAAATAAGGGAAGAATCACATTAGTCACCAGACAAACAATGCGTGTGATAATTTCCATAAAAGTCGAAGGTATCCAGGAACTCAAACTGACAAAAGAGCCGAAGTGGTTCTTTTATCCCAATGCAAGTAATGTACAAAAGGAACCAGCTATTGTGTATCTCCCCTGAAAGAATTTAAGGGATATTTAAATAAATAAAATGCTTCCATTTCTTTAATTTAAGACAGATTCTTCTTAAAATAAAGGGAAAATGATTTCTTCTTGAAGCACCTAATTGCTGGCAAATGATCCTCTGAGTGTCTAAGTCATATACTGCCATATACTAGGAACACCTTGCTAGAATAGTTTGCTGCTAACTTCCAGACACAAGTTCTGTCTTTAAAATTCTTGACTATGGTCAGTTTTGAAGGAAGGTGAGCCCCGAATGCCCCATAAAAAAAGACATGTGCATTCATATCCAGGCTTGGCCATTGTAAATATTTTTTGGCATCAGATAACTTATATGCCAAATTACATAATGCTCTCAACTAATATATTTCTGCTAGCATCAAAAAGAACCAAAGATGGTTGATTGTGTGCATCATGAAGCATTAAGAGAAATTCCCAAGTTACCATGCCCTTTCCGTTTCCCTGGATAATGACACCTGACATTAATCAAGTAGCCTTAGAGATTACAGAAGGACAGTTGTAGGGAAAAGAGGCAGGTCTCCTTCTTCCTTTGTCCTTAAAATCATAAAACTTCTCATTTCAACAACCATTGTACCTGAAGTTAGTAGTTTGTTTCATCTGTAATTTGTGCTGTATAACAATGAGAATGATGTTTTCATTATTCGTGGCATATCAGTCTGTTCCTTTCCTTGCCCCCATTAACAATAAAAACCCATGCAGTTTTCAGCCATTATCATTTTTCTCCTGATAATCCATCTGTGACATGGAGACCTTGAAGCTGGGAGTTCTGGCCACAATACTCAATAGACTGTGCACACAGCTTTTTCAGAGGTAACTGCTGTGAAAAATCAGCACCGCTGTTATTCCTTTCTGTTATGATTTTTCTCTCTCTCCTTTCTATATATCTAATGTAATGTGAGTTCACATGAATTCAGCCAACAGTGTTTTGCCTGACGATAGAAATTACATTTAAGGCTCCTATTGGGTGCTAGAGTTGTCCTTTCCCTTAATTCCAGCCCTTACTGCTATATTTAATTGAGGGGCTAGAAGGAAAATGTTCTCACTACAGAGCTACTTTGTCTATCTTTCATAGAGTCTTTTCTTAAAGGGTTCAGGAGCTATGTGCCTTTTGAATAGACTAGGTTCACATGAACTGATCTAGCCACAGGTAAAATGAGAAGGAATCACATGACCAAGTCTCGTCCCCAAACAACTGGTTTCATAGATAAATAAGCATATTTAGATTTAGCCCTCCAGAGTCTGGTAGTTTTGACTTTAAGTCTTTATGAAGTTTAAGGGATAGTGGTAATATGAAGATAATGTTTAAAAATCAATTATAAAGATAGATTTAAAATAGATGTTAATGAATCAGTTTTTGCGTCTGTGTATGTATTAGGGTTCTCCAGAGAAACAACCAACAGGAAAAAAATTATATATATATATATACACATATATATATAATTTCAGGAAATATATATATGTATATATGTGTATATATATGTATATATATATAGAGAGAGAGAGAGAGGGAGAGAGAGAGATTAAGGAATTGGCACACACGACTATGGAGACTTTAGCAAATATAAATCCGATGGGGAAGGCTGGAGACTAAGGAAAGCGTTGCAGTTTGAGTACAAGGGCAATCTGCTGGCAGAATTCCCTCTTTGTTGGGAGAGGTCAGCCTTCGTTCTCTGATTGTGTGAGGCCTGCTGACATTATAGACAGTAATCTGGTTGACTCAAATTCACTATTTTAAAGGTTTATCTTACTCCAAAACACCACCATGGAAATATCTGGGATAATGTTTGGTCAAATATCTGGGTACCATGGCCCAGTCAAATTGACACATAAAATTAACCATCACCATACACATAATAATGTTATGTAGGCGATACCCATGATTAGATGTCACTTGGGAACTCAGTCATTTGGACAAGACAGTGCTTTTATTTCCCATAAATATCCCAACAACAAGAGATTACAGTTTTTATTTTAGTTACAGACACCACATGTGACTAAATATATAGAAACTGTATATAGTTATATAGTTACTGTACATGTACATTCAGGAAGTTTGTACAATCAGGGTGTTCTCTGCAGAGTCTATGCTAGTCTGTGGTACCTGATATTCTATTGTCTTCAGGGGGAAGATTTCCTGTATTAATGGACATATGCAAGGCCATTATAAACTCAAATAGTAATTTAAATCTCTATTCAAGCAAGAAATTAGGTTGTTGCCTCAAAGATAGAACTTATTTTATATATATTTTTGAAGTTATAAAATATGGACGGGCATTGTATGTGTGTGTGTGTGCGCTTGTGTGTATGAATTTTTCTTAGCAAATCATTGTCTATAATTGGAAGAAACTTTGTGTTCAGCTCATAATGCTTTGGGGGTGAACCACATTTTATCTTTTTGCTTGAATTTTATTTCTTCTCTGACAGCATCTGAACCAGTGATAGAATTGGGTCCAGAAGAGGGGTTCTCACCTGTTACCTCTTGGGCCCTCCTCTGTTCTCTTCTGTCTTAACTAAGCTGTAGAACCCTTACCCTTTTCTTCTTTACCTCAAAAGTAGAATGACCCAAATGTGGAAAGAAATATCAAGCTGAAGAAGGAAATGTGCATTTTGGGGGAAGAAAATGTCCTGTCATACATTAAGTTGAAAATGAAAGCCCAGCGCTGTATTGTTCTTAGAGAATGGGTAGCCATCAGCTCATTTGAGGAATAGAATTCATATTAATGGTATGTAAATTAAGTTAACATAATTGTTTCTCCTAAGTGGTTTGTAACAGGCCTAATTTTGTTTTGTATCCCTTAAGAGTTTTATATTTTTAGTGATGATAAGAACAGGTCAGATTACACCGTACAAAGTTGAGAGTTTAGAATATATCTTTTTGGTAGTAAATTATTTCCCTGAAGTAAATTATCTCTTATAGTCAGTTTAGCATCCTGGGAAAAATTATTTCTCAAATGAGGTAAGAGCAAAAGTTTATTACTTGCCTTATTCTACTTGGGACTAGGTTTCATAATAACTATGCTAATAACCAGATAAAAACATCACAGAGATGTAGATGTTAATATCATGTGGGGGAGGATTAATAACTTTTGGAGACATTTCTCATCTAGTCTGATCTGACCTTATGGATGGGAGATATTATCAGCATCTGAGTTGGACATGAAAAGTAAAACTGAGCACAATTAGAGACAAATAAATCAATCTTTTAAACAATAATACTTAGAAATATTTCTAATTTAAGGTTTACAGTGAACTTTAAATCTCATTTGTTAGTTGCCATGGCCCAGAAGTTTGACTATACTCAAAGCTGGTTTTATTCTTAGTTTTAATGGTTAGGTGTTTCTTTGAACCCCAGGTATTTTTCATTTGCAAAAGAAATGATACGAATCTGGCATATGTATTAGGGAACTGGCAAATAGTGTATCAATTGTGTGGTTTGGGATAACATCATGATATAGATATTAAATTCAGGATATTTAACTTCTTAACAGAATATGAGTATTACTAAGTCATTTACTGGATATTATCAAATATTTAATTATTTTGATACAAGGCATAGAGATTAGTTCAAATGATGATCTATCTCAAATATTCTGGAAAAGTATATTAGGAAGGATAATCATAGGTCCTGACAGCTTCTATTGGTCCCACAAATATTTACTGATTGTTTCACATGTGTGTTTAGGTACTGTGCTAGGCTATGGGTATATTGTTTTATACAGCAGAAGCATGGTCCCTGCTCTTACGGGACTTCAAATCTAGCCATGAGGTTGTACAATAAACAATACACAAAACACACACAGGCATCTACTTTGTGAGGAGTTCTATAAAACAAAAGAACTGATGCTGAGACAGAGAATAACCTTTGTGCTAGTTGTGGTGATGGAGGTCTGCCTTAGACTGGCAGGTCAGGAAAGATGTCTCTGATTTGACATTTATGCTAATGTGTTCAGGATGAGGAGACCACCATGCAGAGAATAACAGAAAACCTTACAGAAAGGAAGAGGAGCATGTGTGAAAGACCGAAGGCAGGAAAGACTCTGGGGAATTCCTGAAATTGAAAGAAGGCCAAAGAGACTACAGCCCAGAGAGCAAGAGGAACAGGGGCCAGCGAGGGGAGAGAGGGGAGAGTGCAGGGGGCTCTTAGGCTCACACTGTCCAGACTATCATGACCATTGTAGGCATTAGGGTCTTAGGCACATGGAAGCCACTGACAGGTTTTGTATAAAGGTAAGTATGATGTGATCATTCAAACATATTTGAAAACTCATGATATTTATTTCATGATTTTTAAAAGTATAGAATTTTCATCTTTTTTCACATATCATACCCCACATTCTCTGGTTTTGTTGTTTGCTCTAGAGTCATTTTCGATAGAGAAGCAGCAGTCATCTGTAATAATTAGATAATATTTAGGAGAGAGGAAGACTTCTGCAGCTTGACATTGGGAAAGTTGTTTAGCCACTCTCTTCCATACTACAACTCTGAACGTTCAAAATAAAATATGGTAAAGTAATTTTAAGACAGAGATCTAAGAAAATTTGCTTCAAAGTGTATTTACGTTTTGTCATATTACTGACTACGTTCTTTTAAAAACCCTAGTAAGGGGTGTTATCTTTCCAAGATAGTCCAGAAATACACACAATGGTTTCAAATACCATTGTAGCAAAGCCATTATCTACTATTCCCTGAGTGACCTCATGATGGTATAAATCCTTCCGAGCCTTGTGGGTCAGCCAGGAGAATGAGAGAAAATACTGAGGCTTTCATGATCAAATAATGCTTTCTCAGGAAACAAAAGGAAACGTTTCTTTCAATCCAGACCAAGCAGAAACCCAGGGCAAATGCAATAACAAGAGCATGCTATTTCCCCAGAAAAGATGATGTGATGCTTCACGGTGATTTTGAGTGTGTATATGTTCTTCAACTTGTTGAAAATGAAAGAATGGAGTTTGTCATTTCAGGTGAAAGAATAAAAATACCAAACTCTACCCTTAAAAAAAAAAGAGGTGTGTCATACTAATAAAAGGAATTATCAAATATAAGACAATATATGAAAGTTACATGTGTTTTCTCTAAAAGGGCAAAAAATACTTGTGGGTTCATAAATGTATAGTTTATATAGCCAGCTATCCCCCAGATTATAGGTGAATGAAGTCAGAACTCTTCCCTGCTTGCCTGAAGCATATTCCTACTTGCTACAGAGGATGTGCCTTTGCATCTAGATTCTGTATGTGCTAACCTGTGCCCACTTCACTAGTCCTCAGTTTTCTCCTAGGTAAGAGCAAAGACGAAGTGGCCAGGGGCCACCTGCTGTCTGTGCGCTTGCCCTGAGTGTGCTTTGTGGGTGGTGCAACCAACCAACCTGACCCAGCGCTGCTGTCCAGCTACGGGGACTCCATGCCCTACTGTGGTTAAGTCCGGTTCCCAGAGATTTTCCTTCACACCTTAGAAAGTTCTAGGAAGAAATTACACACGCTGTGGTCATGATTGATTACACTGAACGGGAAGGAGACTGAAAGACCATAAGGTGGTTTACATTAAGGAGGAATTTTACTCCAGGGGCACATTATAGTTAAGTTTCTTGGTTAACAGTCCTGTAGTTTATTAGTCTCTGACCTTGTGCTGCTGATTTGAAACTCTGCAACCTGCTCCTGATTCTGTGTTCTCCTGTCCTTCCTGTTTTTGAAAGAGGAAAAGGGTTAAAATACTTAACTTAGGATGATACTAATGCTATGCTAAAATGTGGAGTTGAAGTTGGTGTGTGGGTGGTTTGGCCACTTCAGTCCGTGCCTAGTATAGGATTCACTTACTAAAATGTAGCCCTTTTGTTAAGGCTCATGTGCTGATAGTCTCATAATTTTATCACAGACTTCAGATAAAGCGTCCTAATGGAAATACTTAAACATATCTTCAGTGAAGTCCTTTCATATATGTCCTGAATTAATCCTTAAAGAAATTCTATAAGCTAAATTTATTCCAGTTTTAGAGACAAAACCAAGGATCAGAAAAATTAAATGACACATCCAGAATCACAAGCAATAACTGCTGGGACAGAAATTGTCCTGTGGGTGAAGGAGATTAGTAATCATGGACCTATTGGTTTTTCCCTTGCTTCACCAGCATGCTAAATTCATCATTTCTGTGATATTAAATATGAAGATAACGAGGGCACAACACAATCAGAATTGTAGCGTCAATGTTTGTTTTTAAGGTATTTAAAAATCTCTATTGTGTATTCATGGCAACAATTAAGCTCCTGGTAAGGCCAAAGGTGCGGATGTTTAAATGAATCTTCTTCTGCCATCCATTATCAAACTGGCAAATCAATACTAACAGGGAAGCACAAGAGCAATGACTAAGTTCGTTACACGTGATCAGAAAATGAAACACATCTACCATGTTAGTGTCGCTTTCAATTTATGGTGACATTTACGGAAAATACTCTGCAATATTTGGCAAAGTTAAAAGAGAGATTGCTCCCCAATTAACCAGAGGATCAAAGAGGGAAGATTAGGGAGGGAAGTGTTATCTTTTTTTTTTTTTTTTTAAGAAGCGAATGTTTGGAAAGGTCAGGCTTTGAGTGAGCTAACTGCCACCACTTTTAGTATTCAGGTTGACTAATGAGCACTTCACTCATCATTCTAATGGATGCATTTATGCAGAGAAAGAATAATAAAGCGCTTTTCGATAACTGGTGCCAATGGCACCTTTGTACACAAAAGCTAAATAATTTCTGTATTATCTACTTAACGTCTAAAAATCTGAGAGCTGAATATAAACTATCATTTTATACTATAGTATTTTGTATTAAGTACTTTAGAATCATTAATCAATCATCCAACCAATATTTATTGAGCTTCTGCTCTGTGCCAAGCCCTGTTGTAGGCTTTGAAGAAACAGTGATGTACAAAGTTCTTAACCACTTGGAGTTTTTACTCTAGAATATCTTTGCAGAAATTATCCAGGTATAGTTAAGAAAAGTTGTTCTTGTGATAATAACATTTTCCCTCCCTGAACATAGATTTGGAATGTTTTAAAGGATGTGCATAGAGCACCATCTCAAATAATGTGTGAGTCCTCTTTGTATGAAGAAAACTAATAGTTGTAAAACTTTAAATCTTAAGATAGTTGCTAGGTTATATAATATCTACCCTCTCCCCTACTTTCTCCTGAAACATTATGTCACCTTAAGAAACAAGTTCCTATTTTGGTATTGCCTGCAATTACAGGGATGTAAAGTGGAAGAAACAAAATTCTTGCAAAAGGAACTATAACTTTAATGTTTTTAAGTGGTTTCTATTCAGGTGGTAAATGAAGTTTAGTTAGAAATAGTGAGGCCTACAGGCACCTTGGGTGATTCAGTCAGTTAAGTGTCTGACTCTTGTTTTCTGCTCAGGTCATGATCCTCAGGGTCCTGGGATCTAGCCCTGTGTCCAGGCTCCCTGCACAGAGGGGAGCCTGCTTCTCCCTCTTCCTCTGCAGCTCCCCCTCCTTGTGCTCTCTCTCTCTTTCTCTCTGTCTCTCAAATAAATAATAAAACAAAAACAAAAAACAGTGAGGCCTACAAAATTACATTTGTTAATAACTGCCATTTTTCAACAATTTCTGTGGAACAGTAATGCTCACGCTGGGTTAAAAGTATTTCGTGGCCAGATAAGTTGGAAACTCAAAATAGAAGCCTCTTGCTAGGAGATTTATTTTGCAGATTAATATATTATGCTTTATGAAGTCCTGCAATTGAGAAACCTCTTTAACCCAGTGAATCTTAACCATATTTGGCCAGGGAAAATTTTCATGTATCAATAATTAGCAGTTTGAGAAACTCTTCTCAAATAAAAGATGAGCTCTAGACCATTGCAGAAAGAGAATTCCTTCAATATTTCGCTAGGCTGCTGTCTTGCTATATAGTCTAATACCCTGAGGAAGTGCATAATTATAATACAGGATACCTCAGAGATATTGTGGGTTTGGTTCCAGACCACCACCATAATGTGATTATGACAATAAAGTGATCAAATGAATTTTTCAGTTTCCTAGAGCATATAAAAGTTACGATTACACTATACTGTACTCTCTTAAATGTGCATAGCATTATGTCTAAAAAAAACAATGTACACATGTTAATCAAATACTTTATAGTTAAAAAGTGTTAACCAATGTGGGGAACAGAGGCAGAAGAAAAATTAAATTTCCTTACAACTGAGAGCCAATTGACAAGTCCTTGAGACAGGCAGAGTGACCTTCCTCTAGGAACTCAACTGCCTCAATGTTAATACTTTGCTAAGGGCAAAAGGCCATCTTAGCTTAACATTATCCTGACCTCCAGAATCCTGTTAAGTCTATGTTAGCATATAAAAATTGCTTTGGAAACTTTCTTTATCTCTAACTCCCCAAGATATATGTTGGCAATCATCCCCCAAGCATATGGCCCACTGATATACATCTGAAGGGTCTCATGACTAAGGTTTTACTAGACAGTAGTAGTAAATGACATTTTCCTAACAATAGCTAGCCCCCTCAAAGTCCTGGAAACCTTGCTTCCAAAATTCCTTAGAGACTTAACCCCTCCCCCCAACTTGAAAGTATGTATATATAATCAGTTGCTTTTCACAATCTCAGCACCGCTCTTTCTGCCCACGGGTCCTGTTCCTGTGCTTTAATAAAACAACCTATTTGCATCAAAGATGTCTCAAAAGTTCTTTCTTGACTGTTCACTCCAAACCCCAACATTTCCACATCGGTAACCATCATTTGAGCTTTTGGCAAGTTGTAATCACTGATCACAGATAACCGTAACAAATACAATAATGAAAAAATTTGAAATATGAGAGAATTACCAAGATGTGACACGAAGACACAAAGTGAGCAATGAAGTTGGGAAAACGGCAGTAATAGACTTGCTCAAAGCAGGGTTGCCACAAACCTTCAATTTGTAAAAAGTGCAGTGTCTAGGAAGCACGGTGAAGCAAACACAATAAAATGAGATATGCCTATACTGACTATCTCCAATGTCTGTAATCGGCTTTTGTTCCAGTATGACTTCCATCTTTTTCTGTCGTTGCTAATATAAATCTGTTTAGCCTCCTCTTGCTCCTGAACCAACTGCTTTCTTCTTCCTAAGTAAAATATAATCCATTGTACCCTGCTGAGTTCTTTTTTTTTTTTTTTAAGTATACTTGTTGTTACAGGTTGTTTTAAATTTCCAATTGCAGCAATGTAATATTTAAAGTTTCCGGTTTTCATCAAAAAATAATTTTAAATGAGGATTAAGTTGTATCACATGCTGAGTTTTGTCTTTCATAGTTTAAAATCTGCTTTATCTGGACAACAGTATTTATTGTACACATCTAAAATACTGACTTTCATATTCTTTATGCCATCTACATTTCTATTAAGAGCCACATAAGTCAGAGATGGTTTCTGGTTTTTATTTAAAGATCTGATACAATCAAAACGTATCCGAAGTTGCCTCTCCTGGCAAATTAATGTCTGCAGAGTATTTTTCCAGTAGTAAATGAAATGTTGCAATTTGTTTTGATGAAGTCCATGTTGTATTAAGATAAATGCTAATTTTCAGGTAATCCTATAGTCATTCCCTCAAATATTGTTCTTAACTGTAGTTTGGGTAATATGTTCCATTTGATATGGTTAATATAAGAGCTCTTCCTTTCATTTTGTGTTCTCTCTTTACTTCTTTTTCTCCGATATCTCAAATAGTAGATAAAGATTGAAGAAACAGCCCTTTTGAAGAAACAGCAAAGAAGTTTTTATTTTCTTTTAATTTTTATTTTTTTAAAGATTTTATTTATTTATTTGACAGAGAGAGGCACAGCGAGTGAGAGAGGGAACACAGGCAGGGGGAGTAGGAGAGGAAGAAACAGGCTTCCAGCGGAGGAGCCTGATGTGGGGCTCGATCCCATAACGCCGAGATCACGCCCTGAGCCGAAGGCAGACGCTTAACAACTGAGCCACCCAGGCGCCCCAGCAAAGAAGTTTTTAAAATATGATGAACAGCTACAAGGATACTGCCCGAATTCTTATGCAAAGATGCAAAGTAGCCTAGAAGAAACAAAGTCACTAAAAAGAATTCCTAAAATAAAAGATAATCAGATGGAAAACCGGAAGTATCAGATAACAAGGGGATGGGTGAAATAGGTTAACATTAAATGTACACTTATCATGATGAGCACTGAGAAATGATGTATAGAATTATTGAATCACTATATTGTACACTTGAAACTAACTGCAAATTCAGAGAAGCAGCTTCAATTCTGGGGGGCTATAACATTGTATGATAACTATACTGAAATTAAAATAAAAAACTTAATAAAAAATACAAGCTACAAAAAATATGGATGAATTAGTGCAAATTAGTCATCATTAAAATAAAACTTTTCCAAATAAGTAGTAATTTTACAGAGAGAACCTACATTGTAAGAAATATTTAGATCAGGGGCTCCTGGGTGGCTCAGTCAGTTAAGCGTATGACTGGCTCAGGTTATGAGTCCTGTGATGGAGTCCTGAGTCAGGCTCCCTGTTTGCAGGGAACCTGCTTCCCCCTCTCTTTCTTGCTGGTGCTCTCTCTTGCTATCTCTCTCTCAAATAAATAAAGTCTTCAAAAAAAGAGAAATATTTAGATCAAGTAGCATGCCTTTTTTTTTTCTATTAAGACAAATGTAACAGAGATTAAATTTTTTTAAATCACTGATTTTGTCCCCATGATAACAAAACTATTTTTATTTTGACATCTTACATCCAGACTTTGTTGTCTTTTCTCATTAATAAGTATACATTTAAAAATCATTGCAATTTTAAAAAAATAACAAGGCCAGTTCTTACAGAAATTGAAATCACAGATGAATTGTTAAATGAGTAGTATGGAACTTTTGATTTAGTCCATTCCATTCACTCAGATCTCTGTGGGTCTGAAACACCTTAGAACCCCTGCTTTAATTGCCTGGTGCCAAGTAGAGAGGAGACAGATCTATTGTTTTATTTAGGGTCTTAATTTATGTATTGGTTAGAGCTTACTCAGAATCTGTGAGTCTGGGAGAGCAGAACAGTATTTTGGAAGAACAGCTGTTTCCTAGCAAATGTTGTGCATAGGTTTTTGCTAAGAGCTTTCCTCCCCCCCACCTATGGAAGTGAAAAATGTCTTTTGTGGAAATAAGTACATATATTTCTAGGAGAGAAATAGAAGCGGATATGTAAGTTCACTTCCTCTATGTAACATAGACACTTAAATTTACCTGAAAACAGCAATTATATCAAGTCAAATCAGTTAATTGGCAAAAAGTGAAAACAATTTATTTTGTATTTTGTTGACCAAAATAATTATTTTCTTGATTACATCTTTTTTTTTCTTTTCTTTTTTACTCTTGGACTTCTGAGTGGATGTTTACTAATTGAAAACTAGATAAAAATTCTTTGTAGATAGATAAAATTTCTTTGTAGAATTGTTTTTGATTGAATTTTACGTGCTTAAATTTGTTTTTAATTATAGTTTGGATAATATATTCCATTTGATATGGTTAACATAAGAGCTTTTCCTTTTCATTTTGTGTTCTCTTCTTTTTCTCCAATAGGCAGTATTGTATACATTTCATGCTTTTATACATGGGCTACCATGTTTAACAAAACATTGGTTCAATTTCATTTCTCATTAAAGAAACCAGCTAAACATCTAACAAAGTCACAAACTTTCACAGAATGCACAATGCCAAGACAGATGGTCTTCTCTGCATTTCGTATCAGCACCTTTCTTCCCATAATTCACATATAGGAGTCTTTCTTTGGGGTTTTGAAATTTAATGGCTAGTGGAGTCGTGATGGGAAGATAGTATATCTTTAGAAGGCAGATAATGTGGCACACTGATATTTTTCGAAGAACTGATTGCAAGGGTGCTAGGATGTTTGGGGGTTGAGTTTGGAATCAGGAATTTCCTAGATGATCCTCAAACTCTTTGGGGGAAGTTGCTATTTTAATGGATAAATAATTCCCTCGTAAAAAACAGACTTGCTATTTCTTTAAAAAGCTGTTTCTATGTCTTTCCTTCCCAATTAAAAATCTCTCATTGTGTAGATATGGCTTTAATTTGAAGCAATATGGTATTCTCTTTTTTCCCCCATTCTAACTAAACAAACTCTGTAAGAATTAGCTTTGAGTTATTCCATCTGTGGACTTTTAATTTTGTCATAAAAACACAGAAGCCTGGCAGGGAATTCTTTCCAACTGGCTACATGTATCATCTTGTCTGAAAGCTGGTTAAGTAAGTATGGCATTTAAAATGAAATAAAAAAACTTCATTTATGGAACTAGTTCACACGAAGTGTTTGCCCACTTCTTTGACCATCTGTTTATGTTGACAACCACCGCCCCACATTGTGCCAAAGTGCCCTTGGCTATTAAAAACAGTGTTTTGTGTGTGAGTGGTGTGTGTGTCCTCACACATGTATGTGTTTCTGGGGTGCCATTTTCTTGAGAAATGTCTTGTTAAAGGTTTCATATGATCCATGTGGAGATATTTCAGGTCATTTGCTCTCAGGAAACATTGCACTGAAAATGCTACAAGCCCACTGATTTTTAAAGAAGCTTCCATTCCTTTCTCCCGATCCCTCCCCCCCCCCTTAGGTATTGAAATGTCTTCTAAAAGACCATGAATTTTTTATCGAAATACCTGTTGAGTTTGGCTAGCATGGTAATGATATTATGTGTTGAAGGTCAATTCGAATAGGAATCTAAACATTTCTGAGTACAGAAATACTTTGGGAATGACTCAGGAATCCTAAGCTCTTGGCAAGATTCTTTTTGCCAACAGGAATATCTGAGTTGATGTTTTAATTCACCAGACACCAGGGTAACCCTTCTTTTACATTTAACAGTGTAAATAAAGCCTTTGGGGGCAAGATGGCCACCTTGTAGATGAAGAACTGTGGATGCAGGAATTGCCAATCTGGCATCATCATTGTTTTTCATCCTTTGAACAGCTACTTATCAAAGGTTTTAAGCAGTGACTTATTAAAAGTCAATCAGTGCAGAACACTATTTTAAGCTGAGCTGGAGAAATAAAATGGCACGTTCTCAGTTGTACAAAAATTACAATTCTAGCGGGAAGGAGGAGACATGATTGAAAAGAAAGTTAAGACAACTAAGAGATTTTTTAAGTGGAGATCAAAATTTTCCAAATTCCACAAATGGAGAGGTTTTGGTGGGCTGCTGAATGTCAGTGACAGGTCAGCTTCTGCGCTGGAAGGGCTTCAACTTCTCTTTCCTCAAAGACCATAAATGATCTGGAATGCACAGGGGAGCAACTGAGAATCTCCCAACTTCCCCTGAGCATTAAAATGCATGTGATAACACAGAGGGGCTTCATGAGAACAGTGATATTTATATACTTGAGTAACTCACAGGGATACAGTGCAGGCTTAGAAACAAATGTATAATTTGGGAACTAGTATAATAAACAGTCACAGAACTCTTTTAGATAAGGTTGAGTGAGTATCCTTTGGCTCTAATCTGTAATTATTTTTATTATTACATTTTAATCCTCTAAGATGAAGTGATGGTTTTATTTTATTTTATTTTTACCATTTGGTTTTTAAATAGGTTTCCTTTTTCTCAAATAATTTTCCATGTGTTACCATCAGTTGGCTTAGAATACTTTCTCAGAGGCTGGGTTGAGCTGAATAACAGATATCATTTCTGACAGCTGTAAAGTGAGGCTAACGAACATCCCAATGAGGATGTACGGTGCCAGGCTCATCCATCCAGCTGAATTTGCATTGTGAGTGCAAATAGCTGCATGTCATGGCCCACTGCTGCCCAGGGCTGGAGTCATTTATTTAATAACTCAGTTCACAGGCATTACAGGGTAACTGCAGCCGTTCAAATTACTGAAGACAAATAAGAAATCAAAAAATGCTGCATAGAAAAAAGTAATGTTTTAGTTGTTCTTCTCACTGACTGCAGCTGTTTAAATGCTGAGCATTACAGTTACTCTTGAGGAGTAAAAAGTGAACAATTTCTACTAATTATGGAAACTCTGTATTTCTAGCTGTGTCATTCGATGGCATGCAATTTTTCTTTGTGTTTGCTGGGAAGGACTTTTAAGATGTGTTTATTTTGTGCATTTGTGACAAAATGCATTAACAACAACAAAACAAAACAAATCCAGTGTTACATATGGATTGTTTGTTTTACTCGTAATGAATTTTCTCTCCTTTCTTTGGATCTCTTCCCATCCCCCTTTTGTTCATTTATAACTAGTCTAGGTGGTCAGCCTTACTTTGAATATTACAAAGTTGTCATTGAAACAGCAAGTAAAACAAGATGAATTAATTTTTAAGGGGAAGCAAAAAAGAGTGTTAAAATAATAATGTAGAGTTACAAAATTTAATTTAAAATATATAATCAGGGGCACCTGGGTGGCTCCATCGGTTAAGCATCTCCCTTTGGCTCAGGTCATGATCTCAGGGTCCTGGGATCGAGCCCTGAGTCAGGCTTCCTGCTCAACCAGGAGTCTGCTTCTCTCCCTCTGCCTCTCCCCCTGCTTGTGTGTGCTCTCTCTCTCTCTCTTTCTCTCAAATAAAAAAAAAAGTGTATATATATATATATATATATATATATATAAAATCATAATGTTAATGGTGAAAAATTTTACCCCTGGAGATATAAATGTGGTAAAAACTTAACCTCCTGTTGTTTCTACAATTTGTCTCTTGGCACTTCTTACTTTGCATAGTAAATTCTCAAGACATATTGAAACGAATGAGTGAATAAAAGATATACCTTTGTGATGAAATAACACTGACAAATAAAGAAAAAGCCTGGATATATTAAGTGAGTCTTAGAGAGTACCCATAAACATCATGTCAAGACAACCAAATCCTTTAATTTGTTTTTCCTGAATGAAGATATTTTCTACCAAAGAGAGGATTTTTGAGTATTTAAGAGCAAGTCAAAATCGGAAAAGTCCAATATAAGGTACAATTTGTTTTCTCTCCCTACTATGAACTCATACACTCTTGTAACGATCTCATTTAAACAAATGTATAGCTCTACACCTGGCTTTAAAGTTATCTATATTCATACTGAGGGGAACTGAATATGCCATGCAAGATGTGTCCCTTTGGCATGTGGATTATTTTGAGTTGAAAACAGTTCTGGGCTCAGCAAACTCAGTCAGAGTCTCCTTTAACCACCTAAAAGAATTTAGATAGGGGGGGCTATACCAGGAAGAGAGCTATTACCAGAGATAATTTTTTATATCAGAAAGACTTATTTGCATGTCATGGATAACATTTGTTTACCAAACACTTGCTCTTCTTGTCTTCCTGTGTATTGTCTTTCTCCCTTTTGAAGCCCCAGATGCCTATCCCCTTCTCCTTAGGAACTCAAGATGGTATAACAAGCCTCAATTACTAGACTGTCAAGGGGAGTCTCATATTTTTATGGCACTCCCCTAAGTATGAAATTTGTTTTTCTTCTGTTAACCTGTCTTATGTCAATTTACTTATGAGGCCAAAGAACCTAGAAGGGAAGAAAGAGAAAGTTTTCTGCCCCTACATTATGTTCCTTCTAAAATAAAAGCCCCTTGAGACAGCTCTGTGCCTTCTTCGTTCCTGTAGTTTTGTACTTGCAGTAGCTCAGTAATTGTTAAATAACTGAAAAGTTTGTTTTCTTGTGGTCTTTAACAAGAATGCCTACTCCTATAGGCATTCCTTAATCTATCGGATTAAGCATGTGAGATGGACCTGCAAACAATGACAGTGCAATGGGTTTGGGCTTAGATATGGCTTATTAGGAAGCTTTTATAGAGCTGGATGAGAAAATAGCAGGAAGCACACCTGGAAAGACAGGTGGAGGCAGGATGGAAAGGGTCATTCATAACAGCTCGGTGTATACCTGGAAAAAGATTTTGAGCAGGAGGTGATTAAACTTTTTAGAAAGATTATTTTGGTAGTAGTGAGAATAATGAATGGAAGGGGGTCAAGGCCAGAAGCAGGAAGATCAGTTGTGGTCTGCACTATAAAAAGGGTCAAATTGTCATTTGCCTTCCAAATAAAATGCTTGTATATGACCCCTTCTCTAAGGGTTTGCCTGTAAGGATCCCAAATTAAGACAAAATTTGTTGAGGGGCAGGAGTTAATGGAAAGGGTAAGTTTGAAGACAGAGAAAAGAAAAAAATCAATGGGGTGAGAACTGCCTGAGTTGAGGAGTGGTGGTTGATAAAGGAGTCTTGTTGACAGCAGTAAACATAGCAATAATTGGGGAGAGAAAAGTGTAGAACCCTTGCAGAGAATTATAAAAGGTTTCAAGTGAAATGGATGCTGAAACTGACCTTGGGTAGCAAAAAGACACAGTTACACATGAAGCACATAAAACAACGAATAAAGATACTTAAACATAAAGTAAAACAAAGCATTTATCATTTGTTGTGTTGATATTAGTACTTTATCCAGAAAATCCACATTTGAACATAATAGAAATATGAAATTTATTCCTCTGTGAATTGAAACACTAAAAAAAAAAAAACCCGAAACCAAAAAAACCCCACTTCCATGATACCTATTTTCTAAGCATATTATAGATATTTACTCTGATGCTTAACAACAACCCTGTGAAGTATGTTTTACTTTTATCCCTATTTTACAGATGGAGAAACTAAGACATAGAGTAGTTAAGGAACTTAATATTACATGAAGAAGTGGTGGAGTCAGGTGTGAATCCAATTTGTCTTAAGGGTGCCCTGAGTGACTCCACCATGGCCCACTGTGCTGTCAGGTAGAAGAGGTTCACCCCAACACAGCAGGGCAAACAGCCAGAGACTGCCGTGTCCCCAAACTATAAGGAAATAGAGACAAAGGGGACTGGAAGGAAAAAAAGAATCCTATCTTATCTGAACATGTCTTTGGTACATAAGAGTGGGAGATTCAATTGGAATAACACATTCTCATCATTCAAGGTCTTGCGTTTCTGATAAAAATGAGATAATATTACTTGACAATTAAATACCCCCGAGCTTTGGATTCTGCTTATAGCAGAAAGTAGACCAGCACATAAATGATTGGACTCTCAAGAAACACTTGACAGTAAAAGGTGGATAAATACAGCAGGTGGTCACTTAGAGTGAGGGTGAATGTACTTTGGGGGTTGAAAGTTTAATTCTCTAAAATGTATTTATATGGATGACCTTAGTGAGCTAATAATTCTAGTTTAAAAAATGAGTTTGAAATATGCTTTTATTCTAAGTAAATGGATTTTTACATACAAAAACAGTAAGCTTAGATACAAAAATGCTTTCCTCTTTTTTTTTTTTTTTGGCTTTTTAGATCTTTAAGAAAACTATTTTATGGTATCTGACAAGCTATTTTAATGAAGTCCTACTAGCTAGAATGTTAAATAGACTAAAGCAGGTAAAAAGAAATTCTTTCGTTATTCCTGCAGTATCTTTATAAAACATACAAAGCCTGTTATATTATTCCTTTGCTTAATAATAATAATTAAAAAATAGTGTGTTTCCTTTGCCTACAGAAGGTACCACAATCTGGCCTTACTCTACACTTCCAGCTTCTTCTCCTGCAACTTTATGCTCTGCACACATAGAATTTCTCCCCATTCTCTGCATGGCTGATGCCCTTACATAACAGATGCCCTTTCAATCCCTGTGCCCTTTGCATTGGTTCCCATGACCAGAATGCTTTTGTCCTTACACCCTTGGGGCATGTAAGCCTAGATCTCATGTCCTCTATGAAGCCCCTATAGCGACCTAGAGAGAATTATTAATGACACTCCTTTGTGTTCCCATAACACTGCTTAGCTTTTACTTCATTCTTTTTATGATGATGAATTAGTCTTTAATCTCTTCTCACACTAAGGTTTAATTGGATGTACTATATTCATAAAATCAAGGGAATTTGAGTTGAAAGGAGCCTTAGAGATCAGCTAGGACAACCTTTTCATTTCTCCAGAAACAATTGAAATTTGAAAGGACTGTTTACTATTTCTTGTTAGTTTTAAGACTCAAACTAAAACTATTTCCTGGGTCTGTGCTTTTTCCATCATATATGTTATAGCCTTGTGGTAGAATAATTGTTCTAACCTCCCACCTCCCCCCACCTTAAGATGTTCACATTCTACTCCATGGAATCTATGAATATGTTAGGTTATATGGCAAAGGGAAATTAAGGTTAATGGAATTAAGATTGCTAAGTAGCTGAAATTAAAATAGGAAGACTATCTTGCTTTATCTGGCTGTGCCCAATGCAATCACAAGGGTCCTTTAAAAGTGGAAGAGGAAGGTGGAAGGAAGAGTGATGTGACATGAGAAAGACTTGACTGACATTCACTGGCTTTGAAGATGGAAAGGGTCCATGAGCCAAAGAATGTGGACAACCTTTAGAAACTCAAAAGGCAAGGAAATGAATTCTTCCCCAGAGTTTCCAAAAGGAATACAGTCTTGCTGACACTTTGTTTCTAGCCCAGGGAGATCCTTTTCAGACTTCCAACCTCCACAACTGTAAGATCATATATTTGTGTTGTTTTAAACCTCTAAGTTTGTACTAGTCAATTACAGCAGCAATAGGAAACTAATACAGGCACTTAAATCCAACTAAGGTAAAATGGATAACTCAAAGTTTAATAAAGTGGAATTTAATGCCACGGATATATATATTATAATATATATACATATTATAGTATATATTTTAAAGGCATATTGTACTTTTACAACTTTGAATTTATTCTGAAGATTTTTGGTTTTATTTATATATTCATCCAATAAATCACTATTGAATGAGTGACATTTGCTGTATCAGAACTGAGGTAGATTGAATTATTAATATATTCCCATCCTCCCTATATTCATATCCTTACCATGACCTCATTATAAATGAGATGTACTTTTTTATCCTTTGACTTTAGACTTGGCTATCTGGCTGGCTTTGGCCAATGATATGTGGGCAGAAGTGACAGTGTGCCAGTTTTGATACAAGGCTTATAAGGCTGCACATAATTCTGCTTGCTTTTGTATGCTTTTGTCATTCTGTTGCTTTAAGAAGAGCTTCCCCTTGTCTTTTCCTACTTAGCTTGAACAACACATGAAAAACACTTGGGACAGAGTACCGACCTGACCCACAGAACTGTGAGTAAAAATAAATGCTTATTGTTCTATGCTACTGATATCGCTGAGTTTGTTATATGACCTTGTTGTGGCAGTAGTTGACTGGTACTATTATGTAAACAAATGATCTATATACACTTGTATAAAGATTTTAATAGAGGAATATACAGTATAGTATAGGTATAATTCAGTATGATTTCAAAATATAAAAGAGAGCTGTTATCAAAGCACCTAACTCTGAGAGGGTCAAGACAGACCTCACACTGAAGTGACATTTGAGCTGAGTCATAAAAGATAAGTACAATTCCTTTAGGCTAATAAAGGGTGTAGGTGGGTAGACAGGAAGGATTTCAATACTTTTAAGCAAATTTGACAGGAATTTACAGCTTCAGCTGAAAAGGCTGGTAACTATGCCCCTGGTTTACTGTGGTTTTGCCTTTTAAGTAGTTTTTCCATAGACCCTGCAAAGTAGTATTTCTCAGGTAGTTTTTAAGCAGATATCATATCTGCATTCTGTGATGATCATCGCAAGATTGTGTTATACCACTTTAAGAGAGCAAGAGAGCAGAAGGAGCAAGAAGTGAAAACAGGCTGGTTTGAAGAGGCTCCCCTTGATCCAGGTAGAGTCTATACTTCCTTCATGGGGATGGGGGTTATTTCCCTGTCTCTTTTCTTATGCCCCAAAGAACACTACCAAAATCATGCCTCTTTTTCTGAGAGTATTTTTAATGCTGAATTGTTCTTTCCAGCTGAATTGCTCTTGGCTCACTTGAAGTGTCAAGTGGTCTCAATTAAGTGTGGAAGTCAATAACTAGCAAGAAGAATTAATGGATTAGGAGAAGATTATGACTATTATTTGTAAACTATGTCATGAGTGGTAATGAGACCACAGCCATTGTTTAATGTCCTCATTCTTTTGGTTTCTACTAAACTCTGGAGCTTCCTGCTATACCCTGACCCTAGTTAGCCATTTCCCAAATGCACACTTGATGCCACAGAGGAAAGAAGAAAGTGCAGAGTCCTCCCCGTCCAGAAAGAAGAGCATAATTTTTCAAATGATCCTTCATCAGCAGTATTTTTGTCCAACAAGACACATACATGGTCCTGATTACTATTTCAACGAGATTTTGAATTCATTCAAGAGCAGTCTTGGGAATACTTAAAAGCATGTGCGCATTTCAATGTCTGTTGAACTTCCCTCTATCATATCTGAAATTTACAATTTTAATTCATATGTAATATATTTTTGCTACTTAACAAATTTCATATTTACATACTCAAAAGTCTATGCAACCTGCAGGAAAACATGCATACTCTTTCTCTATGGGAAATGACATGCAATTGTAGCATAAGCAGGATTGAAGATGTTAATGCAGAGGGATCTGCAAGTGTAACTAATATGATCTTATATTTAAACAATTCACAAATAAATACTATGGTTGGATTTAGATACCAGATGTCAAACTACATAGTAATGCAGATACAGTTGCTTGCCTCCCTGTCACTGGTCGCCAGAAAGAAACAGATGGTTAAAAAGATATGTAGCTGAGGCAAGGCATGGAAATAGGAAACCACAGAGCAGAAATTCTGCCATTTAAGCAACAGTAATTTTCTAGTCTGGAAAACCTGGCTGTTTTATACCTCCACTTATGCACTTAAGCAGTTTAAATGTGAAACATAGCAAAAATAGTCCAAGCAAGGTTGGCAACATGCAAATTTTGCAATGCATAATTACATCTCAAAAATCTTGGAGGCAGACGCACAGCAGTAAAAAGTAAACACTTGTATGCAGTTGAACACAATTATGTGGTGGTTATTACCTAAGCTCATTATAGCTTCAGAAGGGGCTCTGTGAACTTGTGCTCTAACTAGCAGGTCAGGCAAAATGCAAATAAGTACCAAATTTGAAAGCAAGTGATAAAAAAACAGATACAATTTAGACTGGGAGTCTATAATTTGGCTTTTAAAAATAATCCTCAGCAAGAATCATCCTCATTACAATAATGGCTTGTTTATTCTGCACAACTTGTTTGCAATTACAGACCCTCCTTCAAAGCTGATTTCAACAGGAAATAAGAGCATGCAAAAAAAGGGAGAGGTTTGTGGTTGGTCAGTTGTAATTAGAATGGATGCATATATGTATCATAAAACTGTTTATGCCTTTACTCCAAATATTTTAATTTCAGATTCCTGTCATTGAAATTGAAAGCCTCAAAATAGTCAATTATTCTAAAGAAATCATTATAATTGAATTTCTAATGAGGGTGTCTATGGAGCTTTGTTCTTGGTATTTCCATTATAGAACTGGAGTCCTATGCATCTATTATGATCAGGTGACCATGAAATGATGAGCTACAGCTGTTACAAGACATGTCTCTGCTGGTGCTTAATTCATGGCAAATACACATTTTACTGCTAATGTATTTCCTCATTCATTTCTCCAAATATTCATTCAAATATTCATGGGATACCTGTAACAAGGAGGCTTAGGTCATGATTTAAGATGTCCGGCTGCCTGAGTTTGAATCCTGGCCCCATTACTTACTATAGTTGTATGACCTTGGCCTTAAAATGAGAATGATTTTAGTATCTTCCTCATAGGATTGTTGTGAAGATTAACCAAGTTAATACACCTACAGAGCTTAGAAGGATACCTGGCATGTAGTAATATGAAACCTATTAGTATATTTTCTGGGCCTTGGGGACAGAGTGGTGAACAAGATGGAGATGTTCCCTACTTCAATAGAGTGTATGTTCTGGGTAAGAAGACAGGAGGCATTAAGCGACTAATCATCCACTTAATTATTAAATGACATTTGTGATAAGTACAACAATGAACTGTAAAAGTGTGAAGCTATCATATAAACTGGGAATTTGACTTGTTCTGGTCAGATGTTTGGTTTCCAGAAGGAAGTAACATTGAAGACCTAAAAGATAAGTAGGAGTTATTTAGGAGAATAGATATTAGGAGAATGTTTAGAGAAATTCTTCTCTATATAGAAGCCATAGGAGAAATGAAGTTTCATGTGAGAAAGTGCATGGAATTCATAGTTAGAGATCCTACCACTGGAAGCAACTCTAACAATTATAAAAATGGTATGCCCTTAAGTTGAGTTTCCTATCATTGATTCCTCTTGTTCTTCCAGTTAGACTCTGGTCCTTTGCAAACCATTATTCATGCAACTCACTGTGAAATCCTTGTTTTTCATTGGTACCAGTGCTTTCATTTTCTAACTAGTTCATCACAAAGTTGTTCTCCACGCTACTTTCTTGCTTTCAGGAAGTCGAAGTCCCAATTCAAAAATTCATGAAAATAGATGTATAATAAGCTATATATAATACATTTGCATGTATGTGTATGTAATTTTATATTAAATTTATAACTTTTACAAATTGACTTTAGGCATATGTAGAATTTCATATTCTGCTTTTTTCTTCAGATTTTCTATGAAATTTTTTGGAAGTTTTATGGTCTACCTTGAAAATAAGATTTTAAAAATAGTTTTAAAATATAATATGTGGCTCTTTAATTTATTGATCAATTAGACATTTACAGTATTTGCCAATTTTCATCGTAATAAGTAATGCTGTAAAAATGTCTTTTTGGAACTCTTTGGGCAAATCTTAGAATACATTCTTAGTAATAGTATTACTATATCAAGGCCTATGGACTTCTTTTTAAGGTTCTTTGTACATGTAGCAAAATTGCTTTGTAGGAACATCAAATTTATCAGCAGTGAATGAGATCACTGATTTCAATACTTTTTCAACAATACTGAGTATTGACAAATAAAACATGGAATTTTATTTTAATTTACAATGACTTTAATCATCACTGTTTGCTGTGTTCCTATTTATTTTGCTTTTTCCATGAATCATCAGATTTTGTCTTTTGCTTTTTCCTACTAGGATATTAATTTTTTTATACTGGTTTGTTAGAGCACTGTCTGTATTAAAGGTAATAATCCTTTGCTTGATATATATGTGGAAGTTTCTAACTATTCTAATGATATTATTTAGCACTGATAGTTTTAGAGCTTTGCTTTCAGAATTACTTTAAACCACTTTATAAACCATGGAAGAATATCCAGGTCTCAAAAAAGAAAAGGAAAGTTTATAACTGAAGTTGATTTCCTCTCATTTATTAGGTTTGATCAAATGATGAATATCTGATTCAAAGTAGGCAAATAGGTGTATTCTGAACTTTGAGGTCACTTGAGGCATCTTGCAATACACACATACACACACATACTGTTGAAGTCTCGTAAATATTTAAGGAAACTTTGATGAATGGAAATAAATATAAGAAAATAGTGAAGGACCATATAATCCTACAGAAGTGCATATACATTACAGCTTCTGATGTTGTTAGAGGTAGATTATAAATTTGTTTCTAAGTTTACTTGTGGTCAGGGGAAAGAAAGAAACAAAATTAGTTATAAAATGCACAGAGCCCATAAGACAAAAACACACTATTGTCCGGGAGAAGTGTGCTTTTTCTGATACTGTGACCTAAGTATTTAAAATATCAAAATATACATCTATAGTAAAAAGCAAGTAAATTGGGAAAATATTGAAATAGATTGACACTCAAAGACTTAATAGTTCTCATGTATATTAATGACAAAAAGATGATCCCTCTAATAGAAAAAGAGATAAGAGGCATGAACAAGGCATGTCTTCCTCAAAAGAAGAAATACATATGACTAAAAAACACTTTTTTAGTTTAAAACCCTTTTCTTATTAGAAATAATAGAAATTCAAATTGAAACATCAAACAGAAGTCAGTTTTTATTTACCATATTGACATAAATTAAAATAATGTTCACTTTCCGTGAAGATTCAGGAAATCGGCAGTCTGAAGCACTACTGTTGGGTATGTAAGTTGATATGAGTTTTCTGAAAGGCATTTTTACAATATATAAAAAGTCTTATCTACTTAACTTTTTGACTCAGCAGTTCTACTGATTGTATCATCAGGAAATCTCAGATATAGACAAAGGTATGGTGGCTGCAAAAAAGCTCATAGAAATATTGTTTATAATAAGGAAAATTCAAACATTCTCAAGATTCAACAATTAAGATTTTGTTTTAATAAATTAAGGTCATCTCTTATAAATACATTTTAGTATAAGAAATTGGCCAAGAAAGTTACACTCCAAAGAGTTATCATTAGTGACCACTTGGCAGTGGGGATTCTGAGTGCTTTATAGCTTTCTTCATCTTTTATACTGTCTTCTGTTTTTTCTACAAAGACTAATACTGTTTTGTGAAGAAAAAAAAATTCTTTTTATTTAAAAAACAAAAAGAGGACTCTCTTTTAGTGGGGATGATGATGTCTTCAACAACCTTTATATAATACAATTATGAATTTTATATGCTTGTAATAATGTTCCTCAGTGTAGGTTGGTGTCTTAACACTGAAGCATAATTCTTTTTCCAGCAATTGTACATAGGTAAAATTATGGCTTTCAAGCATGGAATTCTGATTGAGTGTGAGTTAAGAATATTTAAAGAATTATGAGAATTGCCTGACCTTCAGACAATCTTCAACAAATAAGTTTCACAAAAGTTGGCTTCCAGTAAGAATCAGATAGAAGTGACAGACATCAAGGTGAGCAAAGGCTTCAGTTTTGCAATTAGACATCCTGGTTCTTATTCCCATTTGGCCTCAGTTACTAAGACATTTCCAGAAAGGCATTTAAACTCTCTAAGCCTCAGTTTTCTTATCTAAAAAATAGTATATTAGCTCTCACAAAGATTGTTGTAAGAATTAAGTGAGATAATCATTAAGAACCTACCATAGGAGTTAGCTGCTGGTGTAAAACATGGTAAATAATAGAAGTGAGTTATAAAATTGTATGATTAATTGAGATTTCAAGAATTGTGTTTTCTGTGAAGGAAATATTCTGTGAATGAGTTCAAGTACAGCTATTTTCCATTTCTGACTGAAGCAGATGCAGATGATTTTCATTATTGTTTTTAGCTCACATATAAAATGAAACTTCTAAACCAAACTAATTCTTGAATAGATAGTCACTCTGCCTTCATAAAAAAGGAGATTAAGCCCAGCAACTAGTTCTAGACAACTTTTTTTTTAACTCAGTTTTGTTCCTAAGTTAATATCCACAGTTTTATAACTTAAGATTTTATAACTAAAGTAACAGTCACATCTGCATAGGGTTACATATATTTCACACATTAGAGTATTTTGACCAAATGGGCTAATACCTCTTGATAGAAATTCCTTCTAGATTGTGAGCTTTAAAAAAATGAAAGAATCATACATAAAACTAATAATTTGGATTTTAACAGCAACAATAAAACCCCCCCAAATCTAGGGATCAGTAAATTGTCAGTGACCTACAAATTATCTATATAACTGCTGCAAAACTGTCCTTTGCTTCTGGAACATAATTTGCAGGCTTTCATAAATTTTTCCTGATAATACTATACTTTAATTGATTGCAGGAATTATGTACTAAATGGCTTTCAGCCTTACTTCCTAAAATTTGTAAATGGACAAGCTGATAAGAAGTTTGTGGGCTGAACAACTTTTTGAAAATGTTGCCTGAATGGACCCTTTTTCTGAAATGTATTTTACAAATCTTAACAGCACCAACTGACCTAAATGAGTTAGGATCTCTCCCTCAAGCACCTAAATTAATATCAGGAAGCAATTTAGACACCAAGGAGAATTAAGCTCAATGTGTTAGTGAGATGAATAATTGAAGCTTTTGAAGTGGGTGATAGATCTTACTAAGTGATTACTTTCTTATAAACTCCTAAACAAGAAGTCTTTATTGAGATATGGTTGGGACAGCTGCCATTTGTCACTTGGCCTACGCATGCTTAATCACCGCATTTTCAGGCTACTAAAGGCATATTCAGTATATTGTAGCAGCCAAAAATAGTTGATACATCCATTGACTACCCAATCTAAATCCCTTGGGAGAACAGCATAAACACTGGGAAGGAATTTGGCTTATTGTTGTCTTTCTGAGCCAATAAACCATTATTGTCCCCATAAAATTCAGTAACATTAATATATCACTAGGAAAAAAAAAAACCAGGTATTTTTTGGTGTTTTAATTCTCAAACTTACTTTGGAATTATTTTTAAAATTAAGTTAAAATTTTGCATCAGACTTATTTTATCTGGAGCTGCAATAATCCAGTTTAGATTACATTGATTGGTCATGAAATATATTAACTGCTTACAGTAAAGGTATGGTACAAAAGAATCTAAAAGGAGAGTTTAATTTCTACCACCCAGCCCAGTATCATAAACTTTTCTGTTCCTATATGGGTAGTATATGCTTTTTTTTTTTTTTAAGATTTTATTTACTATTTGACAGAGAGAGACAGCCAGCGAGAGAGGGAACACAAGCAGAGGAAGTGGGAGAGGAAGAAGCAGGCTCCTAGTGGAGGAGCCTGATGTGGGGCTCGACTCCAGAACGCCAGGATCACGCCTTGAGCCGAAGACAGACGCTTAACGACTGTGTCACCCAGGCGCCCCGGTAATATATGCTTTTATATATGTGAACTGTTTTAATTTACCCTGAGCAAGAGGCAGCCTAAAGTGGTAGTTGAGAAGACAGGCTGTGGAAGAGCCTCTGGGTGGCTCAGTCTGTTAAGTGACTCTTGGTTTCAGCTCAGGTGGTGAGCTCAGGGTGGTTGTCTTAGAGTCTTGAGATCAAGCCCCGCCTCTACTGGGGTTGGGCTCCACCGTCAGTGCAGAGTCTACTCAAGAGTCTCTCTCCCTCTCTCTCACCTTCTGCACCTCCTCCCGTTCATGCCCATGCTCTCCCTCTCTTTCTAAAATAAATGAACTAAAAAAAGAAGAAAAAGATGACAGGCTCTGGAGACAGACATGTCTGGCTAAATCCTGGCTCTTGGAGTCAGTTGTTCAACCTCTGTAAGTCCCACTTTCCTCATCTGTAAAATGGTAAGAGTAATGTAGTGAAACCAAGCGCACAGCAGCATGGTGAAGATTAAAGGACACAGTAAGTACCAGGTGCCTTTGTGTAGTGATGTACACATTGTAGTCATTGCATACATTGTCTCTTATTGAATCTGCTTGTCTGCTTATCTGCTCACACCATGCTGTGCTTTTTTGTGCATTCCAGCACCTACACAACCATCCTATAAGCATTAAGTGTTATTTGGCTTCTTTAAGCCTTCTGACTACATTGTCAGTCCAGAACCAGCTCAGTGATGCTGGTTAAGCAGTATAAAACATGAGATTTAGGAAAAAGAGGCCTTTTTGTATTCATGAACTATGAAATGCTAGATATTTTCTTAAGGTGCATGGGCATGTTTTAATAAAGACAAGCAGCAGATGAGAAGAATTTATAATAGCTAAATTCCATATATTCTTAATTCTGCTTGATAATTTGTCTTTGGTAAGTATGTATTTTTTTTTCACAGTAGTTACTCCCAGCTGCATATGTGTGCTGCAGAAAGAAAGAGCATATGGAATATATACTGTGTATATATACATATAGAGATATTCTGGCACTGGGTGTGTGGATTCACAAGCATATACATGCACACACTCACATTATCAGTCTATGTATGTCTATATGTAGAGAGAGACAAATATATGTATAGATATATATCCTTCTGCTCTTTTCATTGTGTTACGCATGTCAGAGGCAGGAAGAGTTCTGTTCTCCTCCCTGTTCCCCACCCCCCACAAGCTGGAGGGCCAGAAGGTGGGGCGGTACCTCAGGATAATGGCAGCAGAAGGCAAAGGGAGCAGACAGCTGGCAAGCTCTGCCCCAATATGCTTCCCTGAAAGAGGCGAGGAAATTTCAGAAGATGCAATGCCTGAATGGCTCACTTTGCAGAAAAACAGAAGCAGCAAGGTAAAATTCCTTAGAATGCACTCCATTTCCATGGGTCTAGAATTGACCATCTTCCTTTCACCACTTGGTAAACTTCCCCCAAAACAAGAGATTATAAACATGTCATCTTAGAAAATATTCTAGAAAGAAATGTCAACTTTTTTTTTCCCTCATGAGAGCTATTCTCATAAGCTTAAAAAGACTGTCAATACCAGGTGTCGCCCTGGAATTTTCTAGAACAAAGTGTATAGTGAAGCCTCTGTACACTGGGAGCAGAAGAAATTCTGGATAGCAGATCTCCTGTCATAAACACTACATCTTAACTATTTTGAATGAAACATTTTTGAAGCTGATTATATATGCCTCCATGCCATCATAAGCAGATTATTCTAATTTCACACCTTCTTGATGATTCAGGGTCATCATTATGAACAATAATTAAAACATAGTGCTCTTAGGGGCCATTGAGATTTGTAGGATTATTGCCCTATCATTAAAGTTTTTCTTTTTCTTCTTTTTGCTCTGGGCCATTATTTCTCTCGAGGTCTATTTTGTAGCTTTCCAGTTGGGGCCCAGATTTTGAGCGCGAGCTCATCTGGGTACACTGCTGTAAAATAAATCTGCGTTCTCCTACTTCTCCAGTGTCACTTGGTCTCTTGCCGGTCTGATTCTTATTTTTCTGCAACAATGTAGGCTAGAAAAAAAAAATGTTACTAAGAAAATCATAAGGAAGAGAAAATAATACATTTATCTGTACTGTTTCTTGAAAAAGAAATCCACATGTAAGTTGACCCGCACAGTTATTCAGCTACCTGCTGAAAATATTCATATACAGGCAAGTAGGAATAGGTCAGAAATGTAGATGGTGAAATTGACTGGTAGATGTGATCTGTGGCAACATTTAGCTTTCTTTAGTATACTAATGATCATTGCTAATCTAATGATTTGGGAGTACAGTTTGGGCTGACTTCCATTTTGAAATTATTTATAAATTCAGAATTGCAAAAGCCCTTTCTCATAAGGTCGATATTTGAAGTTTCATCAACATAATCTGTCCCATTCTATGCATACTATGGTAAGGAAAGCAAAATTCGTGGTTAGATTTTATATGGCTTTATTTTATGTACCAGAACTTTGTAAGATGAAAACATAGTTTAACTCTGATTTTTCAAAATCGTTGAAACGTACGTTTTCAACATAGTTGAATATATTATAGCTTACGTTTATCTGCTTATTTTTCTAAACAAGTTCTAAACAAAAATAAAATATTTCTTTTCTTTGTCATGTTGGTTTTAAATTAGGTAACAGCATAACTTGTGTCCCTCACTTCTGCACTTGTTGTTTTTGATACGCTTGGCAGTAACTAACTAACTCTACCCAGTTCCAACTGCTGTCTTCACCAGCAGTATTCCTTAGGCAAGAGTTAACTTCCCAACATTTCTTACCATCGTTGTCCTCCTTTAAAGGTATTTTCACATTCATTCTTCTGTAAATGCCTCTCCCTGATTGTGAGAAGGAAGATAATTCTGTGTTTCATCCACCTCTATCTCACTTAATGCTCTCTTCACAAGACACTTTGGCACCCAAACCAGAAAGTGTAAATTTCGTAGACAGCTTTAAGGATTTACATACTGATAGGTAAGCCTGTCTTGAACTCATAATTAGGTGTATCATACAGTTTATTGTATCCTCTCTAAGTTAAAGCCTTTATCAGTTGAGATGCTTTTGGCCTCCAAGTAAAAGAAAGCTCCCAACTCCGCCTGCTTAGAAAGTGATAGCATTGATACTCTCACATGAGATTTAGTGTACATGAGTGGCTCAGAGGGATTATCAAAGACTCCTACTGTCTTGTTTTTCTTTGCCTCCCTTCGCCTTCGCTTCATCCTAAATCTGGGTCCACTCCTGGTTTCAAGCTTGCTTGCTTTAGCCGTTAGACAAGTCATTACATGCTTCTCTGTTCACAAACAATAGGAGCATTAGAAATGTGCTTCTCAAAGTGTGGAGTATATATTCTTCTCTTTAGTCTGTTCAGGCCAGGGTAAGTCATGTGCCCATTTTTTGACCAATAATAACATCAGGCAAAGGCTGAGCTCTTCTTCCTGTAGATGCATCAGAATACCCCCTCTGGAGTAGAAGGAGTGGACAACATGCAAAATCAAGTTCTTTTATAAGGGAGAAATGGGAGAAAATGGGGGCGGTTATTGACAACAGTGTGCACCACAACATACATATTCATGGCAGCATTTTAGAAACAGAGCTGTTGATGTTTCTGCTTATTTGTGGCATGCCCAGCTCTATAAAACATGCAGTTAGGCCCTTAATAAATAGTGATGTGCTGGAGCTAGCTTGTACTGGTTTTTGTGAGCTGATTGTTACATTTTCAGGAATTTTGCAATCTGATTGATAAATCATTGGTAGCTTTAAATTAACTATAGTGGGATTATTTATAATAACAGTCCCTGATTCATAGGATTATTGAGTGAAGGTTAAATGAATCCATGTATGTAAATTAGAACAATACCTGGAAAAGAGCAAGTATTATACACCTTAGCTATTAGCATCATTTAAAAAAATACATTAAAAAAATCACAGACTTTGATAAACAAGTATTATCCATTCATAGTTGTCAAAGGGAAATACACATGAATCACATGCTCTTAATTGCCCTGCTTTACAATTTCTTTATATTTATTTATACACACAAAATACCTATTTATTCAATTATTTTCACTTTTTAAGCTATGTCCAATCCTCTGGGTAGCAAAGTAAGAGATAAATGAACAAATAATTGTACCTTACAGAAAAGTTGGGAAATATGAATCAGAATAATAAAGAGAAAAATCATCCAGAATCCTATTGTCTAGAATATACATTAATGCTATTTTAGTTTACTTATTTCTAATATTTTTCTAAAATATTTTATATTTGAGATCATAGTGTATCTCCCTTATTCATTTAATATATAACATTGTAAGCACGTGGCCTAGAATTTTTCCTGTATTACTTGAAGAACTCAATGATTTTTGAATGGTTTTTTTGGAGGAGGATATAGTTTATTTTTAAAATAATATCAATTAGCAAAACTTCTACTTAGTAAATTCATCAAATAACTGAAATGGGATTGTACATTCTTGATGTCTATGTAGAAGGATTCAGTGACCTTTGATGCCTCAGGTTGAAATTCTTTAAATGTATCTTAGAAAATAAATATGATATTTTCTAGCTTTGTCCTCTTAAATGATTGGAAAAAAAACAGAAGAAAATTTGTGTCTACTGTTACTTAGTTTTTGATACGTTCTTGTGTTTCTTACCAGACCTTAACTTCGTATGTTTCCTATTCACCTAAGGCTTGGTGGATGGCTGGTGAAACTGAGAGTATGCCCATGCCAGTATTGATGGAACAAAATGGCTTCAAAACAAGGCTTCTATTAAAATGTATTCTGTTTTCCTTGCAAATTTGTGGGTTTTTTCCTCTAAACATATGCATATCTGAAATTCAAATTGAGTACTCTTTACCTCTTGCTCTCCTCCGTACCTCTAATGAGGTGGAAAAATGTACATTAATGATGGAAAGTTATTTAGTGCTGAACAGAGTTAATTGCTTCTAATCACTGCTTACATCCATCTGGTTTTATGGTAGACAACAAACCTCTTCATTGGGCTTGCACATTAGACATATTGTAAATCACAGAGATGCCCTGGCATCTCGCATATTGTGCTTCTATTAGTGAGGCTGCATTTTCATATAGCCCCAATGGCAGGCATTGGGATACAGATCAACTTGTCCATGTTCTGGTAGAATTGCAGGGAGTCCTGGTGAACTGGCCTCCCCAGGCTCACTTGGAAAGCAATGGAAAACTACTGCCTGTCAAACTTTGGATGAAAAGCTGTGAAAGAGTGCCAGAGATTGGATAGCATTGTGCCTTTGCCATAAAATTGGAATTGAGGTGGTAATATTGGTGATTGTCTAATTTTTATCCCCAAAAGCATGGGGTTAAAGTCATCTTCTACTATAAGCTGGCAGGATAAATAGGGAAAATAAACAAAGAATCAAGGTTTAAAACTAAGCTAGATAACAGTCTTTTATCTTGTGTCTAATGCTAATAGCTTATTAAAGTTTGAAGACGTAATATTTTATTAGAACTTTAGGATCATCAAAGGAAATCCATAAGCACAAGAATTATGATAAGGAATAGCTTTATTATAGCATAATAACATTTAAGCTAGATCTAATTTAGGATGTTATTAGTACAATGATGCCATTGGCTAATAAATATTGATACTAAGAAGTTTAGGAAAGTAATATGGGAAATGTGACCTGCAAATTCTGTGACTAAAATCTAGGAAACTTGATAGGATATTATAATTATCATAATGTCCTACACTGTAGGTGATTTTATCAGTTAAATGAGGAATAGTGTCCAAATCTCAAAAAAGAAAAGGAGGGAAGAAAAAGTAGGAGAGGAAGAAGGGATGTTTCCAAGAATCTGATATCACTTTTGCTTTCTTTGCACCTGCCTAATTCCTTCATGTTAAAGGTGAATGACTTTAGAAAGTGGTATAAGTCATAAAAGGTACAGAATTTAAAGCTGAATAATAATTTAAGTATTATCTGGTAATATATACTCTCCTCATTTTATAAGTGACAAAACTGAGGCCCAGAAAGATTAAATGACTTGTCAAAGAGTCACTTGCATGGCAGCCTCAGGGTCAGCGAACAGATCAGTGTCATGCATCTTCACTCAGACATCCACTAGTTTGTAATCCAGATTACCAGTGAGACACAAATAAACACAATGTGCTCCCTACCTCCATGTTCCCTATTTTTATATTCTATTTTTATGAAAGAAAAAGAAATGACAAGCTCTTACCAGCTTTTTTGTTGAAGAAACAACTTAGACAATATAGTGTGTGATAACTACCTATTCAGCTCAATTTCTATACATAAAATTCTGAAGTCCTGAAAAGCTCTCTGAGTCATGAAAAAATGATTATGTAGATTGGAGTAATAATTAAGTCTAATTTAAATATTAATAAAACCAAGTTTTATTAAAATTGGTATTCCATGTATGTCATATATGGTAACTATTGCTCCAAACACCTCATTATCTGTCAGAGGTATATAAATAGAATTTCACCATAGTTCAATCTTTTGGAATAATTATCCCAACCTTACTCCTTCCTACTATTTTCTAATATTTTAATGCTTAGACTAAATTGGATTTCTGTATCTTCCATGCTTCCTCTGTTACTTTTACAACTGAGCTGAAACTGACTAAATTCAACCCAATTTAAAATTACTTTGGAAAGATTTTCAACACAATCACAATTTTGGTCTCAAATTTTTGCTTAGATTCTTCAAGGCTCAGAGGCACTATGTGTTCAACTCATGTCTGCTTAAAATGCTCTTCCTTTAATTCTAGACTACGTATGCAAAATTTTTGCATTCTAGTAAATATGGACAGACTCATCTTTCTTCTTCTCTCTCTTTTGGGGAGATGCTGTGTGTATGTATGTGTGCATGATATGTAACATATAATATAGAATTAAATTATTAAGGAACATTTATAAATGAATTATACCCTCTTTTTTATTCTATACACTGATAATTCGGTATATTTTAGTTGTAACTCATCACCTCACTAATGGTTTGATTTTATGATTGAAATGAGATTTTAAAAACTCTGTTTTGGCAGTATCTTTTCCCTCCTTCCGCATCTTTAGCATTCAACATGAGTGGAAGGCCAATATGGGCTTGGTCGATTGGATGAGGGTTAAATGAAGAGTAGCCATTATTTCCATTGCTTTAATTACGCCATCCTCACGCCATGATGGACCTTGCTCCATTTCCCTCTGGTAGACCTGACAGACTATAACTGACCTAATTGATACCAGATGACAGCTCAAATAAGGCCTAATAAAGAAGTAATCACACTAATCTAATGAGCAAGCTGTTATGATATTGGCTTATAAGAAGCTGTTTTTTAATCCCTCCATTTTTCTTTTATTCTCTATAGCCACTACTCACAATCTCCTTTTCTGTTACTATAGAATCAGAGGACTAAAATGGACCTTGTGGGGAACGTCAGCTCCAGTTCCTGTTCTTTGCTCTATTAGATGCGCACTGACAAAATTTTTTCCACCTTTTAAATATACATATCCAAGCATACTGAAAAGTTAGAAGACTAGTACAATGATCTTTGTACCCACCATTCATCTTCAATAACTGTAATTATTATTTTTGCCATGTTTGCTTCATCTGTATGTGTATATATGATATGATATACGATATATTTTCTGAATCATTTGAAAATATGCCCCATGCGTTATAACATTCTGTCTCTGAATATTTCAGCATATATTTCTAAAAAAATAAGGCATTCTCTTACATATGCACAATATCATTAGCAAATTAACAATAATATCCCATCTATATTCATATTTTTTCATTTGTTCCCAAATACTTTTTCTTAAAGAACCATTTTGCTTTCAAACCATATCTAATCAAAGTTCTATTAGTTTTTGAACATTTCCTTACCTTCTGGCATAATAAAATGTCTTAGGCTCACCTTGTACTTTCCTTGTTCTAGATCTGAAACCAGCCATTGTTTCAAGGAGCCCAGGATCAAGATCTGGACTATTACACTCATTGCTATAGGAACATTATTAATTCCGTAACTTCTCATTGGAATAGCTAGTGTGTAAATGTGTGTGCATACGTGTATGTGTGGGGGTGGTGTGTGTTGACTTCCAATTAATATTTCCATTTCAATTTTAATATTATAATGTTTATTAACTTTTTGGATTATTATATAAAGGATATACATATATAATGGTTATGCAGAAGGTGTTGGTACCTAATAGCATTAACATTTATTTACTTTTTTGTATAATCGTAAAATAGATTCTAAATTATAATATCAATATTACATCTAAATCAAGTTAAAGATATCTCTATGAGTGGCTGTTTTTTGTTTTTTGTTTTTTTTGGACTGTATTCCACTCAGGTATAGCCAAAATATTGTACTCAAAAGTCACTTGGAATAATATTTTCCCACATGATTAGGTTATTCATTTGAGTATGTGAACATTTACTTCTAATTTTGGGGTTTTTTTATTTAAATTTATGTTTTGATTATTTAAAATTTATATGGCTCAGAAGTCTATATATAAAATAATATCCATGGAATTGTTGCTTCTGTTCTTATATGTCTTACTATGTTTCTCCCAACTCGACCCCATATAGATAACAATTTTAGTTTCTGTTTTATCCTTTCTGTGTCAGGGTGTCAATTCTTCTGCACTTTGAAGTTGCACATGCATATATGAGAGGGCTCCATATCTGGAAGTCTGGAAGACCACAGGACAGTAGTCAAGAAGAGCCAGGTATAGGCGTGAGATAAGAGGCAAAGCATGGCCAGGAGGCAAGCCTGAAAGATTGTGGCCTCAGGTGGCATAAGGCCTGCGATGCCACTGCTGTAGATGCCAGCTGTGTTGATGCCAGTGTTGCTTTTGTCAAAAAGCAAGTCACAAAATGCAATCTACTACCAAGATTGTTTCAAAAAATCTTAAGTATAGACAACATAAGCTCTTTTTTCTGTTCATTTGTTTGTTTCTTCATTTGAAGAAATTTTTATTTATTTTTGACAGGATTTTCCAATACTAATACTAGTACTGTTATCATAGCTAACATACAACTCCTACCACTAAAAACCTCTTTTTGTTTAATAATTTGGAATTCTTTCATTTAATTATTTTATTTTGATATGGTTTTTATATATATATAGAAATTTACTCTTTTTGGTGTACAGTTCTATTCATTTTGATAAGCTTGTACAGTCTCAGGTGTACAATTTAGTGATCGAACACTTACAACACCTGGTGCTCATCATAAGTGCCCTCCTAATCCCCATCACATATTTAACCCACCCTCCCACCCACCTCTCCTCTGATAACCATCAATTTTTCTCTATAGTTAAGAGTCCGTTTTTTGGTTTCCCTCTCTTATTTTCCCCCCATGATCATTTGTTTTGTTTCTTTTGTTTTGTTTTCTTTCTTAAATTCCACATATGAGTGAAATCATACAGTATCGTCTTTCTGACTGATTTATTTCACTTAGCATCACACACTTTAGCTCCAACCACGTCATTGCAAATGGCAAGACTTCATTCTTTTTTATGGCTGAGTAATATTCCATTGTATATATACCACATCTTCTTTATTCATTCATCAGTTGACGGACTTTCCATTACTTGGCTATTGTAGCTACTGCTGAACTTGTACAGTCACGTGGCCACCACCACAATCAGGTTTTAACAAAATTTTCTTAAGCCACTTATTGTTATTCCTTTCCCCATCCCCACTTTCTGTCCCTATAATTTTGCCTTTACCAGAGTGGATTGTATGTTGAATAATATAGTACGTAAACTTTTGAGTCTGGATTCTTTCACTTAGCATGGTACGTTGAAATTTGTTCATGTTATTGTGTGTATCAGTAGTTCATTCCTTTGTATTGCTGAATAGTACTTCATTGCATAGATGTACCACAGTTGTTTTATGCATTCACTATTCAGAAGACATTAGGGTTGTATTCAAGTTTTGGGCAATTATGAACAAAGTTACTGTAAGTGTTCATGTATAGGTTTTTGTGTGAACATAAGTTTCTGTTTCTCTAGGGTAAATAGGAGTGAGATTACTGTGTTATATGGTAAGTATATGTTTGATTAAACAAATAAGAAACTACCAACCTGTTTTCCAAAATGGCTGCACCATTTTGCAGTCTCACCAGCAATGCATGAGAGTTCTAGTTACTTCACATCCTTGTCTGCACTTGGTATTGTCTAGATTTTAGACATTCTAGTGGATGTGAAATACTGTCTCGTTGTGGTTTCAATTTGCATTTCCCTAATGGCTAATGGTTTTGAACATCTTTTCATGTGCTTGTCATATGCTTAATTGCCACCTTTATATATTTTTCAGTGAACTCTTTTCTTAAATCATCTGCCCATCTTGTTTTGAGTGTTAATTTCCTTTTTTTTTTTTTTTAAAGATTTTATTTATTTATTTGACAGAGATAGAGACAGCCAGTGAGAGAGGGAACACAAGCAGGGGGAGTGGGAGAGGAAGAAGGAGGCTCATAGTAGAAGAGACTGATGTAGGGCTCGATCCCATAAAGCCGGGATCACGCCCTGAGCCGAAGGCAGACGCTTAACCGCTGTGCCACCCAGGCGTCCCTGAGTGTTAATTTCCTTAATAAGCTTTGAGACTTCTTTACATAGTCTGAATACAAGTTTTTTATCAGATATATGATTTGCAAACATTTTCTCCTAGTCTTTGGGTTTTTTCCTTCTGTTAACAGTGTCTTTCACAGAGCAGATATTTTATTTTTTATGAAATCCAATATATCAATATTTTCTTATTTGGATTGTACTTTTGGTATTGTATATAAGAAATCTTTGCCTTATCTAGGATCACAATGAGTTTTTCCTATGTCTTTTCCTAAAAAATTATATTTTGATTTTATATTTAATCTGTTATGTTTTGAGTTAATTTTTTGTATAGTGTGAAAAATAGATTGATACACTGTTTTTTTTGCATATGGACATCCAATTGTTCCAGCACCATTTGTTCACAAGACTCTCCCCATTGAATTACCTTTACTCTTTTCTAAAAAAATCAATTGAGTATATATGTGTGGGTTGATTTCTGAACTGTTAGATCTATGTATCTATCCTTTAAAGTAGATCCTAAATTATCTGTTATATGAGGAAATGAAGCTCAAAGAGATTACCTGCCCAACATTATCATAAATACACACAAGAGTTAGAATTATTCAATGAACTAATAAAAATTCTGTTCACTATTATACCAAATATGGAACTTTGCTTTCACTCACCTTTAGACTTGGCCTTCAGGGATTAAAAATCTGTCGGTGCACATTTATTAGTAATAAAAATAGCTAATATTTAATAATTTTTCCCATGTTCCTGCCATGATACTGAGTTTTTGGATGCATCATCTCATCCAAGCCTCACTAGAACTCTTTGGAGAAACTATTATTATTATGCCTTGTTACAAAAATTGGGGCATAGATAGATATTATGTAACTACCTCAAGGTTATAGAGCTTATAAGTAGTAGAGCTGAAATTTGGAGTTAATTCCTTTTACTTGATCTTAACCATTACATTATTTTGTCAATATGAAAGTCTGTGCAACAAATCAAGATTCTATCTACATTTACTGGTATCTGGTCTGTATTTTCTACCATATCTGTATAGATTTTTCAAGAGATTGTATAGAAAAACCTTCCAATTTATGTCTATAATTGTTTCCTGATCTTTGCTATCTACAGTGCACAAGCACTGTACTGATTACTTACAAATGATTGTTAAAAATGAGGTTGGCTTTTTTTGAGAAGAATCTATCAGAGAGACCAGAATGTCATTTTGGAGTTTATGACAGGGACTGATGCCCTGACATTAGCATTGTTTATAATAAATTTTATATGCAAAAAAAACTTAGAGGGTTTTTGGGTTTCTTATGTGATACATATGTAACTTCTTCTGGGTTTGAATATTAGGGCCATGGGATATGATAATTTTAATAGAGCAGTTGTTTAAGAACTTTGGGACTCACTTGGAGTTGGAAAAAATTATTTAATAATACCAGATCCACAGTTCTACCCTTCCTTCAGGAATTAGATTTCCCAAAAAATCTTCCCTGACACCCAAAATTGTAGCAGAGAGTCCCATGGTGTAAAGCACTCTACTTTCTTAGCAACACTTTTCACACTTTAATTCTTTGTTTAATTTCTTATTAACATGCATATTCTCTGAAACACTTTGTGAGGGTAGGATTGTGCCTGTTTCATCACAGCCTCACACAATGCACAATGTATATTAAATGTTCCAGAAATGTTTTCAACAGACTAACTGATGTAGAAAGCAATTGAGGCCACTAGCATAACTGGTTCCTTGGAAACTTTTGCAAGGGAAACTAAATATTGGATATGGCCTATCACTCTAAAAAAGAAGCCTGTTGGTCTGGCATAGTACTAGTTTTATAAGTAAATAAAATTAGCAACTTTCCTTTGGTGAAATAATGGGAAAGAATATTGGGAACATAGAAGGACTTGCTAATGGAGAAGGTACTAGCACTGAATTTCATTTTTTTCCATGATTCTATTTTTTTATTTTTTTAAAAGATTTTATTTATTTATTTGACAGAGACAGCCAGCGAGAGAGGGAACACAAGCAGGGGGATTGGGAGAGGAAGAAACAGGCTCCTAGTGGAGGAGCCTGATGTGGGGCTCGATCCCAGAACGTTGGGATCACGCCCTGAGCCGAAGGCAGACGCTTAACGACTGCGCCACCCAGGTGCCTCAATTTTTTTCATAATTCTAAAGAGGGTATTCTAGAGAAGTTGTCTTCCCTACTCACAATATGAGACTTTAGGCTTTTTTTTTTAACCCCTCATTTGAGAATATTTGTGACTAAATCCCATGTCTGAAGACTATAAACCACAGCTAGTAGTAGGGTGGTTGTCTTTTCCAAAAAAAATTTATTCCTCTTTGAAACTGTGTCATCTTGTTTCTTGGAAGTTTATATGCACCCATAAAAGTGATCCCACACCTTTTAGTGGATAAGTCAGGTTGATAACATCTGAACCAATTAATCATTCTTTTAACATTAAAAGAGAGACAGATAATGTGCCTCCTAATGAGATACAGTAGGGAGGCAAATCACATTATTTTTTTAATTTATTATTGCCAAAAAATAATTAAACCTAAATCTGATCAAGCTTTTAGATCCATTACCAATTTATAGGAAATACAAGGTAAAAAAGAATGTGTTAAGTAACACCATGGAGATGCATTCAGTAAAGTCCTGAATATGAAATATTTTCTAGGACAAATCATATGTATAGATGTATGAAATACATGGATATGATATAATCAGGGATATTTGAACAATAAATGACTATTTAGTGACATTAAGGATTTGTCACTTATTTTTTCAGATATCTTAATGCTATTGTGATCATGTTTTTTCATAGAGTTATTATCTTTTAGAAATCCATTTTAAAGAATTTATGGATGAAGTGATATGATGTTTGAAGTTTGTTTTAACATAACCCAGTGGGGGTTGGGTATGTTAAGGCTGGATAAAACAAGGTTAGAAAAAGGTTGCTAATTATTTAAGCTAGGATAGGGTACATACATAAACAAGGATTCTCTACTTTTGTGTAAGTTTAAAAATTTCCATAATAAAAAATGTTTTAAAAAATCATTAAAATAGTGGTCATACATTTGAAAATTGCCCTTTAGCTCCAAAGCAGCTATTCAGTTTTCCACAACTCTCCTTAGGTCTATGTGTAATGCCTTCTGTAAGTACCCAGGTTTCTTTTCTAAATAAGTGTTTACAGCTTTCTCCAGAAGCTTTAAGTTTCATCCACATGTCAAAAATAGTTGAATTTCACATTTGCGTAGTGTGTACCTAGCAAAGTCGGGAAAACAATCCAGTTCTCCAGCCCCTCGGTTGAGTCCTCTATCCACTGGTGTATGGTACTACTAATTTATGAGCCCGATGACTCATATACACACCCAAATCCTTCTGGTATATCCTATGAAATGAGAATTGGTTCTTGAGGATAACATCTGTTAGAGAGACTTTTGTATAATACCTGACGTCCGAGATTCTCTGGATGCTTCACAACTGCCATGGATCGATAACAGAGCATAGCAGCAGAATAATCAACACTAGATTGATCCATTCTCTGTTCACCTCACCATGAATTATTTTTTGTTTTCCCCAGGGAAGACAGAGTCACCTGTGTCATTGAGAGGGAACATGGATTCAGGGGCTAGTTCTACTGCTGTAACTTTTATGGCCAAAGCAACCTCCTTGTCCTTTTTGAGCTTCATCTGTAAAATGGTGATAATAATACCTACCTCACACAGTTGATGGTGAGGATTAAATGAGATAAGAATATATAAAGTAACTAAACAGTGTGTGCCTGGTCTCTAAGCCATCATTACATGCTGTTCACCATTATCAGCCTTCTGATAGCTGCTTTCCTTGTTTGTTTGTTTGTTTTAACTTGTATGCTTTAATACCACCTTGGATGAGTTGGATTCAAGCATTTGTCTTTCTCTATAGCCTACCTTGAAAAAAAAAGTTAAGCACCCTTCCATGTATATATGGAATGGTAGCAGTATCTTTAATTAAGGTGACTTTAGGAGATAATTTTTAAAAAATTAAATATTGCTTTTTAAGATGTCTTCTAAAATCTACCTGATCAATTCAACTAACTTATTTATGTGGGAATATTTGGTGTAGTACTGGTTTTGCCTGGCAAGCATTATATATAGATATACATATGTATATGTATATATAAAAACTGGGATAGGTATATTCCTTGTTTTTCTTTTGAGAACTACTCCTTCCCATTTTCTGGTCCATGTGAGGAGTCAGCAAACTTTTTCTTAAAGAGTCCCCTAGTAAATAGTTAGGTTTTGAAGACTATATGGTCTCTGTTGCATTTACTCATTTCCGACACTGTAGCATGAAAGCAGATATAGACAGTACATGAACAAGTAGGTATGACTATGTTCCAATAAAACTTTATTCACAAAACCAGGTAGTTGACTTGTGGGCCATAGTTTGCTGACCCCTGGTGTATGACATTCAGATGAAACTACCTGTTTCCTTCTCTTTCTATTTCAAGTATAGGCACATGAGCTGGAACTGGCTAACAAGTATATTTTATCCATCTGACTATTGTGATAGGCTCATGATGGGCATTTGATTTAAGCTGGACCAATAAGATTTAAGTCCAGGACATTTGCTATTACTATTAAGGGAGATGTATACTCTTTTTAATATTTCTGGGGTTACTGGTGGGCATCTTGTCATTAGAATGAGGATGTCCACCAGAGGGTAAAGCCAACACAGAGGAACACAGAGCAGAGAAACAGATAAAGAGAACTGAGAACTTCTGTGTCAACAAGAGCTAGTTTGTTTCAGGAAAACTTTTCTAGAAAAGATAAGATTGCAAAACAAATATATTACTGTTTGTATCAAGTGATTGTTTCTTTAAAATCTTTCCAGGATTAAATGATTTTCAGGTTTATCTTTTGTTGTAGAAAGTTGGAGCTTTGATTGCAAATACGTATATATACATATTTCTGGGATTAGACCCAGAATTTTAATTATTTTAGAAAAGTTTTTGTCTTATAAGGGGCTATTTCCTTGCCCCATTGCCCACTCCCAAGAAATTCAGTAGTTTTTGTTTAAACCCATGTTCTATTAATCGTCACATTTCCTAAAATGATGTCAACCCTGATTATCCCCAGGATGGATGGTTAACAAGGCATATATTTAATTGGCCAAGAAAAAGAGCTACAGTCCAGATACTTTCCAGGCAGTCTAAATTCAAACTCACTGACACTTGTATTTTGGGGTTAATGTAGACAATAGAAAACTGTGAATTTATTTCACAGTATTTTGCTTTTGTTGAACTATATCTCAAAGCTTGCTACTGGTTTACTGAAGATCATTATTAGAAGTAGCCCCATGGAATTTGTTGTAGTTACTGGATGGATATCATTAAGGATTTACTCTCTATATCAGGCAGTGTCCTTTTAATGAGAGTCCATGAGAACAAAATTCTTTCAAATCTCAGTGCCAGGAATGTCTGATTTTTTCAAATCAATTGAGTAGGTTTTTTTTCTTAAATCTTATGAATACCATTAATCAACTTTTTCTCTCTGAGCAAGCTACTAAGGTACTCTGCGTTCATTTTATGACTCACCTCTAGTAAAAGTGTAGGATCTTACAGCATATATTTTTGAGAAATACCTGTCAGTCATCTTTTTTCCCAGGCATTATTTTTCTTTTATCCCTATTTTCTAACTAAGTTAAATTTATCACATAGCACTGTGAAACAGTGGGTCAATATCTACATTACATTACATTAGTGAATACTGAAATGTTAACCAGGAAAGAAGAAAGGAACCAGGAAAGGAGAAGGGGAAGGGTACCAAGGCTGACTTCATATAATCAGTTTAAGTCAGCGTTTTGCCTGAACCACTAGGTATCTTTTCTGATATAGGAGAAGCCATGAATGTGTTTGGATTGTATTGCTTCTAAACATTTGCCAATTTTCAAAGAGACCCCATCTCTTTGGGGAAGTAAGCCTCAGAGTTGAGAGCACCCATAGGATTCACGCTTCTCTGACTCTGGGGTTCTCTTTAGGGCTTTACCAGATGGAAAACTAGCACCTCAGAGCCAGTGAGGTGTTGAGCTAACAGGCTTTATCGACAGATGGAGGACCCCAAGTGTGAATGAAAACAGCTTCAGCTTGAAAAGAAAAAAAAATTTCTGAATCCAGTCTATGTAAGCAAATACCCATATCAAACCAATTATCTAGAGTAATTGGTCCAATGGCTACCTCTCTGACTCCACATAAGAGATATTTACCTGTCCACTATTTTGTTAATGCTTTTGAATAGATTATACCAGGTTGACAAAGAATGGTGTTTTCCTCTTTTAAATGTGAGCCTAATATAGAGCGAAGGGTTCCCTTTTGTTGTTGGTGGTGATAAGATAGTTTTTGACTATTTGGGGCAAACAACTCCAGGCTAACAATTTCACTACACATTGTTTGGAAAACCTTAGGTTTATCCCTATATTCATAATATATCTGAATGTAAAGAAATAAATATATAACTGGATCAGAAAATAGATCAGAGTCCCATCATTCAGGAATAGGTCTGAAGTTATGAAGTGCTTGTCTCAAGTAAGAAGTCTCCAGGTTGATCCCTATCCAACACTTCTAACCATTTAAAGTTTTCCTGTTTCCAGAAATACTAACACTTTTTCCAAGAGGATATTTTTAGTATCCTTAGTTTTGTTCTTGTTTTTAAACAATTTTTTATAGGTTAATTTCACATTGTATTTTTTTTTAAAGATTTCTTTGTCAGAGAGAGAGAAAGAGCACAAGCAGGGGAAGTGGCAGGCAGAGGGAGAGGGAGAAGCAGGCCCCCCCACCGAACAAGGAGCCCGATGCAGGACTCAATCCCAGGACCCTGGAATCATGACCTGAGCCAAAGGCAGATGCTTAAGGTACTGAGCCACCCAGGCATCTCAAATTTCACAATGTATTTGTCATAACTATATAAATCTTATAAAAATGGATCTTTCCTTGGTTAGCATTTTCTATTTGTTCTATCCAATGCAGAGGTAAGGTATTGACAAAATTCCTATAGGTATTTTAACTTTTCTCACTAAGCTTCTATTTGTTTCTCAGCTTAAAAAGAAGTCCAGATATAAATATTGCATTCTACTGACCACCCTTTCACATGTTCTTGGGTTTTTAAGTGTCATAACAATTGAAAAGTATGTATTTTAGGGACTGTAGTCTATGAATGTAAATATACTTAAGACAAACATCAGGGGCACCTGGGTGGTACTGTTGGTTGAGCATGCAACTCTTGGTTTCGGCTCAAATTGTGATCTCAGGGTTGTGAGATCAAGTCGGTCCTCAGGCTCCGCACTCAGAGCAGAGTCTGCTTAAGACTCTCCCTCTCCCTTTGCCCCTCCCCATCTCTCTAAAGTAAATACATAAATCTTTAAAAAAAATCATAAATCTCCACCTGACTTTAAAAGGCTCTCAAAAAAAAAAAAAGAGGGGGTGCACCTGGCTGGCTCAATTGGTAGAGGATGTGACTCTTGATCTCGGGATTGTAAATTTGAGCCTTGCATTGGGCGTAGATTACTGAAAAAATTGAAATCTTAAAAAAATAATAAGTAAATAAAAGACTCTCTGCCAGTTTTAATCATTGGAAAAATGCATTTTTCTTCCCTCAGGGTCAGACAATCTAGATTTCATTTTGAAACTGATTTTTAAATTCTGAAGAAATCATGCATCAATCTGAAGGGTAATATATATTTTAAATATTTAAATTTGAAGAACATTTTATGATTCAATGAAAATTTTAATTGTATCATTGCTGCCAGTAACACTAGCAAGCGTTTGGTAAGTCAGAATTCTTTTGTTGAAGCTGAATGAAAGTATTCAAAACCCTCCTGAAGTTCCCTGACGATGTTCCCTTCCTGCCATCGGGAACATAGAATCAATGCCGCAGAGTTGTAAATGGCCGCACAAACAGAGTCAGGTCTGGGGTAGTAGAGGAGCTTAACAGTCATGGGACCCTTCTGCACGAGTGGCAACACTGTATTGGTCATAATGGTTGATGGTCTACCATCTGTCTGATAAAACAGCTCAGCGTGCTAAGTGTTATTGACAGGAAGATGGGCAAACTGCCTCCTTTTGGGGGGCTCTGGCTGACCCTTCCTCAAAGCCTGGCAAACATTCAAAGGTCTGTTTCTTCAATATAAAATACCATCAATCTGCCTGCCTCAGTATATTTCCATTTTCTTAGGGTACATGCAACATTCTTTATGAAAGGAATGGCTGTTAATATATTCTACTGATCTAAAATGATGCGATGTAAATGTGCCTTTTACTTACAGATAAAATTTGCCAGATACCAGAGGGACATCTGATCAGCAACGAAGGTTAATGGCACGATGGTTCTAGTGATTACTTTCAAGTTATAAGGATGGTAAAGTAAGCAGTAAGTAGGCTGAACACAGTCACATCCAGCTGTTCATCCAACTATGCAAATTTAGTTATATTTTTCTAGAGACAGCCAGTTTTAGTGGTTAGGAAACAGATGCAGAATTTCAGGGCTTCAGAGGAGGGTACTCTTTTCTTGACAATCACCCATAATTTTTTTTCTTTTCTGAAAAAGCAGCTGTATTGTGGTATACTTTATATACCATATACTTTATATATATAATTTTATATGTATATATAATTTTACATATATATATGTGCATGTATAATTTCTAATTCACCCATTTTGAGTGTAGGATTCAATGATTAAAACTCTATCACCTATCACTTAAGTAGACAATCCTTTTCATTTTGACAGTGTTTGGTAAATATATTTTAGCTAGTATTGTGTTACTTTGATTTCTATTTGCTATTAAACTACTAGCAATTACTGAAGGAAGTTTTACAATCATTGAAGATAGTGAAAACAGAAATTTAGGTCTAAGCACTGCATAAAAGCTGGTTCAAGGGTGATCCTCAAATCTTTACTTCTAAATTTCATATATACGTCTCATTTTCCTTGTCATAACAAAATATGTGCAGTTCATTTAGTGATATAATTTGGATTATTCATTATATGTCATGTTTCCACAAATCAGCAAGTCAGTTCATCATATATATGTTGGAAGGAAGCTATATTGTCAATTTAATGTCTATATGGGCTTTTTACTTAAAAAAATTTTTTTTTAAAGACCCTGCAGAATCCTACTTTATGAAGTCTGTATCCCAGGCAACTTCAAGGCTTTCTAAGGAATATGCCAAATAGCTGCTATAGCTACTACCAAAGAACAAATCTTTATTCACCTTGGCATCTGGGTTTTCCATTTGTTGGCCAAAAGAAGCACAATTTCATCATTGTCTTTAGCCATCCAATAACTACCAGTGGGTAAGGCCACTGGGAATACTGATGAAGAGCAGTTGTTTGTTAAATGCCATAAAAGCCATTATTTTGGCTGTTAAAATCAGTTTTCTGTGTTAAAAAAATATGATAATCCGTGTTATTTAACTGAGATTTTCTGAATTTCTTCTTCTTCTTATAGCCCACTAAACCTCTGATGGAAACGTATGCTATAATTTAAAAATTATTATAACTTAAACCTTGAAATGAATTATGGAATGAGATTCCAAAGTAACTTGGATGGCCATACATTGAATAAATTAATTTATGGAACTTCAATACAACAAACAGAGAAGGGGGGGAGATACATTAAGAACATTACAAAAGATTCATCATGATTTCCCTTTAAAAAATCCCTTCCAGTATTATGATGTATATTAGCCCACTTTACCCAGAAAACAGTGCTTGAGACAAAGCTGATATGCTAATGCTTTACTGGGGAGTATAACCCCAGGTAGTAAGAGTGATGGAAAATGGGAAATGAGATAGGGAGAAAGGAAAGCAAATAAAAATCATTTGTTAACTACTCAGTTACAAATTCACAAAAAACATGGCCAGCTGCTCGGTGTAAGGAATGTCTCCTGAGATGATGTCTGGAATTCCTGTGCATTAGAATAATCATCAGCAGGAGGAAAGGAATAGGTTTGTTTGTCAGTTCCTACTTGTTCCTGTATCCCTCTTGGTCAAAATTCTTGCCATGGACACTAATGTCATTATACTTCTGGGTTGTGTTACCTGGACATTTGGGCATCTGCTTCACAGCAGTGGTCTACCTGCGCCTTGGAGGGGTATTTCCTGCTTGTTAGTTCCAACTGTAATGCCCTCCCTCAGCTCACCTGCACCTGGAAGGTATTTCTGGCTTGACAGTTGTGGCTACAATTCCCTGTCCACCAACTTCAGCTCACTTGTACTCTAAAGGAGTGTTTCCTGATTAACCAGCATTTATGGATCAGTCTGGCCTGGGGAAACTCTGTGAACTTCTCTGCCATTCAGTAATTTCTGACAATACATTCTCCAGTGACTTCTGGAGTTAGAGGATCCTCTTCCAAATGTCTTCCTTTTTTGGGTATACTCCCTCAGCCCTAGAGTATTCTTCAGCATTCTTTTTTATCCCATTACAGTAAATTACGTTTAAAATCTTTGTATTAAACTTTCCCTTTTCAAGTTACTTTGGATACTAGTAAGAGAGTTTTCTGCCTCCAGTCTATAGTAATTGATATATTTACTACCTATCTATGAAATTTGAAAGAAATCTTGTATGAGATTTCTTTTTCTTTGAAAGAAATTTTTATGCATAATTGATTTTATTCTAAATATCTTAGTGGATGTTATCCACTTTGGGGCTTAATTCTTATTCTGAACACAAAGCATGTGTCAGGGATGTAGTAGACCTATTGACTACATGGTAATTAGAGCATTCATATCATAGGAGCCACCAGGATAGGTCACCACTGACCTGGGTGATGGTTTTCAGGATGGAGAAAAGATTAGAGTTCCCCTGAATCACTTCTAATTATAGATAAGAATTCACTAGTTTAAGTAGTCCCACTGCTTAGTGGACCTCCTCAATGAAGGGATCCCTCTAGTCATATACCAACCTTAGAGGTCAAATGCTTCTTTTAGGTTACTGAAGTCATTTTATGGGACTGGATCAAACTGAAAATCTCAGGGTAGTGGTCTGAGGTCAGTGCAGGACTCTTTCTGATGTTTAAGCAGTAGAGAGAAAACTCTGGAGCACAAGCCACCAAGAAAGATGTTTTCAGGTTCTGAAGACCTCAGGACCCCTCCTTGACTTTCATATCATGGTCTTAGTTGGAAAATTGCTTCCTTGATAGTCATTAATAGTTATTCACACCTAGAGAAGCTTCAAATAAGGTGAAGAAATCATGGAGATGGTGCTCCCTTCACTCAATTATCTTAAAAAGATCTTGATAAAACTGTCAGTTTTAGCAAAAAGGAAACTAAGGAAATATGGGATTCATGTCCTTCCACCTCACAAAAACACTTATACCAATAATGTTTGAAAGATAAGTAAGTAGAAAATAATTTAATCTTTTAAATTATCTCATTCATTTTTTATTTTTTTTATTGCAGGTTCTCTGCTCTTTCCCCCACCGATATCTATAAGCTCCATAAAAACAAATATCTTTTCTGTCCTGTTTAGCACTGTATTGCTTGCATCTTATGTGTTCTCTGTGAGACAAATTCACTGATATCCCACCAGTCCTGCTTCTTTAGGCTGCTTCCAGTAGTATTAAACCATGAGACATCAGTATATGTCTGTTGAATGAATAGCAGATATATTGCCTAACTTTTCATTTAGCACATTGCCTGTTTTCTTTTACACTTAGTATTTATCTATTATCTAATTCTTGGTAAAACAATATTTGGTGTACTGAAGTTGGGATAATGTTAATGTTACCCTTGGCATATGTTTCCAAAGCAAAATTTAAAAGTTAATAATTTTGTGACTCCATTTAAACATTCTGTTGTAGCTCCTGAAAGAGAACTTAAGCAGATTCTTAATAGAAATGCTCTAAATATTAATTTAGAAGAATCTTTTAAAATATAATTAAGTAATCAACACCAATGAGGTAATCTATTACATGCGCCCTCCTCATTCCCCAAGGGAAAATGAAGTTATCTACCTAATAAGACCCCCTGCCCTTCCACCTAAGGGAAAGTGACCTTGCCTGGAACAATCTTTCCTTTTACTAACAACTTTCTTGCCCCACCCTCTTTCATATAAAAACTTTGTATACCCTACGACCCAGCAATTGCACTACTAGGTATTTACTCAAAGGATACAAAAATACTGATTCAAGGCCGCACATGCACTCCAATGTCCATAGCAGCACTATCAACAATGGCCAAATTATGGAAAGAGCACAAATGTCCATTGACTGATGAATGGATAAAGAAGATGTGATATATATATATATATATATATATATATATATATATATATATATATATAATGGAATATTACTTAGCCATCAAAAGGATGAAATCTTGCCATTTGCAATGACGTGGATGGAGTTAGAGTGTATTACACTAAGTGAAATAAGTCAATCAGAGAAAGACAAATACCATATGATTTCACTCAAATGTGGAATTTAAGAAACAAAACAGATGAACATAAGGGAAGGGGAAAAAAAGAGAGAGGGAAGCAAACCATTAGTTTCTTAACTATAGAAAACAAACTGAGTGTTGATGGAGGGAGGTGGGCAAGGGATGGGCTAAATGGGTGATGGGTATTAAGGAGGGCACTTGACATAATGAACACTGGGTGTTATATGCAACTGATGAATCACTAAATTCTACTCCAATATTAACCTAAATGTTAACTAACTAGAATTAAATAAAAACTTGAAAGAACAACACAAGATATTTGATAAATAGTAAATAATGAGCAAATGAAAAAAAAAAACCTTTCATTTTGTACAACTCCTTAGATCTTCCCTCTACTAGCTCAATTGGATACTGCTCAGTTCATGAATCATTTACTAAAATCAATTAGATCTTAAAAAAATAATATAATTAAATATTTAAGCTAAACAGATATTTAAAAAGAAAAATCTAGCGATATCTTCAGGAAAAAAAGAGTAATCCATTTATGAAAAGTAAGTAGCAATTAGATCTTTAAAACAGACTTAAATGTTAACACACTTCAAAAAATGAGATTAAATCCATCAATTGAGGGGCGCCTGGGGGGCTCAGTCATTAAGCGTCTGCCTTCGGCTCAGGGCGTGATCCCAGGGTACTGGGATCGAGCCCCACATCGTCTTCTCCCACTCCCCCTGCTTGTGTTCCCTCTCTTGCTGGCTGTCTCTCTCTGTCAAATAAGTAAAATCTTTAAAAAATAAATAAATAAAAAATAAATCCACCAATTGAACCCACTTACTTCTGCTCTTAAGGCAGTTTGCTAAAGTGTACTAATCATCACAGCATGTGCTAAATAGTGAACTAAACACTTAACATGCATTATTTCATTTAATTAATTAATATACTGTGTAAAGAATGCAAAAAGACCTTGAATGAGACTAAATCTATTGATCATTGGTTTATAAACTCATTATAGAGTTTCACTTAGAATTCAGATTTCTTTCATCTAGAAATTTGTTCCCCAGCCTCCCCAATCTGTCAGAATTTCTCTCTCTCAGAATCATGGCTGGCCCAGTGAGTGCCATCTGAGTGACTAGGGCCCAGTTTTGGTTTCTTGAAGTGGAGAAGACTTCCACAAAGTCATGGGGCTCCAGAGGTCTAGAGACTTTGGTCAAGTCAGGGGTATGAGGTGGTAGTGGGGCATTCAGACACCAATTGTGATGCCACCAAAGTAAGATTTGAGGCTCTGGTTCTAAAACTAGAAGTTCAGTGGTGGGTATGGTTTAGAAAGCAATAAACAACAGATTGTGAAAAAGCTCAGGACTGGAAGGGTTTGGTTTGATTATTGCAACTATCCATAGATATTTTTTTTAAAGATTTTATTTTATTTATTTGACAGAGAGAGAGACAGCCAGCAAGAGAGGGAACACAGGCAGGGGGAGTGGGAGAGGAAGAAGCAGGCTCCCAGTGGAGGAGCCTGATGTGGGGCTCAATCCCAGGACTCCGGGATCACGCCCTGAGCCGAAGGCAGACGCTTAACAACTGAGCCACCCAGGCGCCCCCATAGATATTTTGATAGGTTATTTTCATTGGTACAGGGGATAATGGTGTGTTTATCCGGTTTAGAAAGCTATATATAAGGAAGATCGTTAGTAATTGTGTATCATAAACATTTGATTGTTCACTTGAAAGCCCCTTATTTTTCTTGGATGTGTTCTATCACCATTGAATTTCAGAGAATTTCATACCCCTCTCCCCATCTTGCATCCATTTTCCCTGGAGTGGCTTCCTCACAATTCACAATCTATTCACCCCAGTTCCTTCCTCATTTACCCATATCCTCCCAAACATCCACTTTATAAGAAATTAAAGCCCAATAATAATTCTGATAAGAGACAATGCTTAATGACTTGGAGCCAAAGGATCTGAAAGAAGACAACTGAATTACTATTTACCCCAATGCTTTAATTTTAAAAATCTACTCCTGCAGTATTTTTTATTGAGTACAGAAAAATGCACTGGGACTGTTTTAGAACTGGGGAAATAAAGGTGAATAAAAGAGATTAAATACTTGCCTTCATAGAACATACATTTTATTAGGGGGATACGTAATAAACAATTAAATCCATCTAGAAATGTAATATAAATTGTAGGTAAAATCTATAAAGAAAAATAGAGCATGATAATGGCATAGAGAATGATAGAAGGGAGGAAAGTGATTGAGATATTCTAAAAAGTGAAATTTGATCAGATAATTAAATAAAGTAAGGTGAACAGATTCACATTGCTGCTACGAGAAAAAGTGTCTAAGGAAAAGGCAAAAAAACCCCACAATGTTCTAGGGCAGAAAAACAGTTGAGGATCAGGAAGGAGGCCAGTGAGGCTGAAAAGGAGTGGGAAAAATGGAAAGAGATGATGTTAAAAAGACAGAGACACCAGGTCACCCGAGGCCTTGAAGGCCATGGTGAAGAATTTGGAATTGATTCTAATGCAGTAGGGAACCATTAAAGTATGTTAAGCAAGGGAAAGACATGACATATACTTTTTAAAAGTAGATATGAATGAAGAATAAATTGAAGAAGAGCAAGTGAGAATGCAAGGAAACCAGTAAGGGGGCTCTTGAAGTTGTCAAAGTGAAACATGATGATAGCTGGGATGAAGGCAGTAACAATGGATGTGGTAAGAAGTAGTCAGGCTTGGGATATATTTTTTGAAGTTAAAGTGACAGCACTTTTGGTTGATTGTATAGGGACTATAGTGAGGATAAGAGAGGGGTCAAAAGTGACTGTAAAATTTTGGATGTGAATGGCAGTTTACATCACTTTTACTGAGATGGGAAAGGCTAGGAGATAATCATGTTTTGGGGGCAACCAATAGTTTAGACATTTTAAACTTGGATAATTCTTAGGCATTCAAGTGGCATCATCAGACAGGCAGTGAATATAAAATACAGAATTTGGCAGAGGTACAGGAGTTATCAAATTGTGGAATCTGTTACATGTTAATGGTATTTAAAAACATTGGACAGGATGAGATCACCTAGGGAGGAGGTATAGAGGAAAAAAGAGACTGAGGACTAAGTTCTGGAGCATATTAACATCTAGCGGTTAAAAAGAAGAGAAATCCGCAAAGGAGATTTGGAAGGAGTGTTCAATGGAGTAGGAGGAAAACCAGTGGTCTTCTAGAAGCGAAGTGAAGAAAATGTTTGAGAAAGAGAAGAAGGAGAACTAAAGTTTAGTTATTGAGCATGTCAAGAAGTATGTTGTTGGTGACATTGACATATGTAATTTCAATGGAGTAATGAAAGTCTGCTTAGAGAATATTCAAGAAGAAAGGAGAAGTGGAGAAACATTTTTAAAAAATAGGGGTCAGAGAAATGGGACGATAGCTATAGGGGATGTCAGCTCTAATAAGGATTTTATTTTATTTTTTAAAAGATTTTATTTATTTATTTGACACAGAGAGAGACAGCCAGTGAGAGAGAGAACACAAGCAGGGGGAGTAGGAAAGAAGAAGCAGACCCCCAGTGGAGCAGGGAGCCCGATGCGGGGCCCGATCCCAGGGCCCCGGGATCACTCCCTGAGCCAAAGGAGACGCCCAACGGCTGAGCCACCCAGACGCCCCAGGATTTTATTTTTTTTAATGAGAGATATTAGAAAATGTGTATATGCTGACAAGAATGATCTGTCATGCCTAGACTTTTGAGTTTGAGAGGAGGACACATTGTCAGACTTTTATTTGTCAAAACAGATGAGCTTCGTGTTGGGAGAAGAGATAGTTTTCATTGACATCTTCATTAGAATCAATAGCCTTGTATATGAATAGCTTCAGATTTGCTCTTTTAAGACAAACATAAATAACTTTTCAGGGTTTGCTCTGCCTTACACAGATTCCCAGGCATCTAGGCATGTGGCGGGAGTGGCAGACCTGCCAAGCAATGTGTCTGGTCCTGTGTGATGGATTGGTGGTTTTTGATGAATGGCCCATGCCAGGCAGCACCATTAGAGCTGACTGACTCTGGCAAGATTAACTGTTTTAGATTGTACAGACATCTTTCAAGAGGGAAGTATTTCTGTATATCTATCTTCTGTCCATCACAAAGAGGTCTCTTGCAGCTTGTCATAATCTATAAAGAGGAACAAAATATTTTCACACCTATGAAGGATCCTTTCAGCTATTTATTCAGTTACTTTTATATCCTAGAGCCAATATAAATATATTGGTTTTCTTTTGTAGTTGTTAAACTCTTCTTGTAAGTTGAGTTATCCCTAGCACTCCCTAGGAGTGAAAATGAAACTTGAAATGTCTAAAGAGCTTAATATCATGGCTTAATCTAGTTTGTGACACATAGCAATTATCATATTATAAATATTTGTCTACATATCATAGTTCCCTTGAGAGATACCATAGGGCCTGGAATATATCAAGTATTCAATAAATGTTTGTTAAGTGAATAAATTTGTGAATGAGATATATAACACTGTTTTAGAGTTAATGGTACTTTAAAGAAATACTTAAAAGGCTATGACCTTTTCCTTAGAAGAAACAAATTGGTAAAGAAAATGTATTTCCAAGTGACACATCTACTATTTATTTTTAGTCAAACATTTCTATAGAGCTTATTATATGGCAGACACTATAATAATTGCTTTACAAATATTAACTCAGGTAATTTCTTAAGTCAGTATTATTATCAGCATTTTACATGTAAGGAAACTGAGGCATGGAGAAATTAAGGAAAGTTACACAGCTAAAAAAGGGCAGAGCTAATACTCAAACCCAAACATCTAATTTCAAACCCCTAACCATATGGTTTGCCAAACTATAATGTTTGGCGATTGATTTAATGTAAAATATTTTTCAGAATCAACTACTGTTGACCAGGAATCAACTACAATCAGAATGCTGCACTTGGAACTGCTTTGAAGTTTCAGAGATTCATGGTTTGGGATCCACCAGACTAATAGTTACTGCTCATTATATACTTAGTATTGCCAGGTATCATACTAGGGTTTTTTTTGGTTTGGTTTGGTTTTGGTTTTGGTTTTGATTTTTTTTAAGGATTTATTTACTTATTTTAGAGAGAGGACAAGTGAGGGGAGGGGCAGAAGGAGAGGGAGAAACTTCAGCAGACTCCGTGCGGAGTGCAGAGCCGGTGTGTGGCCCAACCTCAAGACCCTGAGATCAGGGCCCAAGCTGAAACCAAGAGTCAGATGTCCAAACAACTGTACCACCCAGGGTCCCCATAGTAGGTTCTTTCTATGTCCTACCTCAATTCTGAAATGATGAATCCAAGCTATAGGAGTTTTTTTTATCCTATTTGACAGATAAGGAAACTAAAGTGAAAGTATGTATTCTCAGCACAAAAATAATTCATTGCTTTTGTCTTCTTAAAGAATTTTACTGTTACTAGGAATCAAGAATTTTGGGCTTCATCTTCTCTTGTTCACCTACAGTTCTATTAAAGTTATAAGAAAATAGTAACTGACCTTTAATCTACCTTGGCCAGCTGCCATGTAAAGTACTTTACATCCACTGCCTAATTTAATCTTCATAATAACCCTATTAGTTAGATACTATTATTATTTCATTGATTAGGAAACTGAGGACTAGAGAAGTAATCACTTGCCTAAATTCACTCAGTTAATAAGTAGCAGAGGTGAGATATTAATTATGGTCTGTGTGACTCTAAAGTTCATTCAGAATATTTGTTGTTAATTATAACACCCAATGGTAACTGCTTAACTATTTAGAAAGCACTTCTATATCCTTTATCACATTTAATCTGAACAATTTTGTGAGGTGGGCAAGTCAGATAAAAGAAAGACCAGAAGATCTTGAGTTAAGAAAAGTTTTTTTAAAAAAAATGAACAAAAGATTATATCAAAGTCAAGTACTACTATTCATCGAAAGATATCTTCAAGAGAAAGAAAATGTAAGCCACAGAATGGGATAAAATAATCTCAAAATCTATACCCAACAAAGAAAAAGTACTCTTTAAAATTAATGAAAAAGTCAGATAACCTAGTAGAAAAATGAGAAAAGACTGTGACAGGCACTTCACTGAAGATATCCAGTGAAAAGGTGCTCAACTTGATTTTCATCAAGAAATGCAAATTAAATCCACAATATAATACCATTTTGGCTGAAACAAAAATGTGTTGGTGAAGATATGGAGTGACCAGAACCATCATACACTGCTGGCGGGAGGATAAATTTCAGATATTTTGGAAAGCTATTTGGCAATTATTTACTAAAGCTGAATATATACATTCATACCCCATGACCCAAGAATGCCATAAGGTCATACTCAAGAGAAATGCATATATATGGGTACTTAAAGACATGCAATTATGTTCTATGGAAGCATTATTTGTAATACTCTGCAATTGTAAACCCTTCAAATGCTTATTGACTGTCAAATGAATAAATATGTGTGATATATTCACATAATGAAATATTATACAGAAATTATAATAAACTGCAATTGTACACAATAGCATGGAAGAATCTCCCAACAAAATACAGAGTGAAAGACAGATACAAAATAGTACATGCTATATAATTCTATTTAGATAAGCTTCAAAAACAGAGAAAACTAATCTATACAGTTAGAAGTCATAATAGTGATCACAATTGGGGATGGTAATGATTGGAAAAGGGCATGAGAAGAGTGTATGTTAAAACAATGTATTCTGTTGTTGATGGATGTTTGTGTTGTTTTCCATTTTTGGCTCTTATGAATAGAGCTGCTCTGAAAATTTTTATATACATCTTTTGATGGACATACATTTTTAGTAATATTTCTTGCTTTATAGTCTACTGATATTAATATAGTCATACCAATTTCCTTTTTGTTAGTGTTTGTGTGGTATATCTTTTTCATTCTATGTCCTTAGAAGACTGTCTTGTGGGAGCAACCTAAGTGTCCATCAATGGATGAATGACTAAAGAGGTTATGAGATATATCTATGTACTTACATATAGATACATATGCAATGGAATATTATTCAGCCATAAAAAAACCACAAGGAAATCCTGCCATTTGTGATAACATGGATGGAACTTGAATGACATTATGTTAAGTGAAATAAGTCAGAGAAAGACAAATACTGTACGAGCTCACTTGTACGTGGCATCTATTTAAAAACACACGTATACACAAAAACTCACAGAAAAAGAGATAGGATTTATAGTTATCAGAAGTGTGGGGTGGGGGAAGGGGAAATTGGAGGAAGATGGTTAAAAGGTACAAATTTCCAGTTATAAGGTAAAATAAGTACACTAGAGATGTACAATATGATGAGTATAACACTGCTGTATGATATGTAGAAAACTTAAGAGAATAGATTTAAAGACTTCTGATCACAAGGAGACTTTTTTTCTTTTCTCTTTATCATAGCTATGTGAGATGATGGATGTTAACTAAACCTACTGTGGTAATCATTTCACAATATATGTAAATCAAACCATCATGCTATACAGCTTAAATTTATATACTGATGTATGTCAACTACACTTGACCCTTGAACGACACATGGGTTAGGGGCACCGACCCCAATGTAGTTGAAAATCCACATATAACTTTTGGCTCTGCTAAAACTTAACTACTAATACCTACTGCAGACTGGAAGCCTTACTGATAACATGAACAGTCAATCAACACATATTGGGTGTGTTATATGTATTCTATACTGTATTCTTGCAACAAAGTAAGCTAGAGAAAAATGTTATTAAAATAATATGATAAAATATAATTACAGTTCTGTACTGTATTTATTTTAAAAATCCACATACAAGTGGACCCACACAGTTTGAACTCATGCTGTTCATGGTTCAACTGTATTTTTCAATCTGAAAAAAGTTTTAAAAAAGACTGTCTCTTGTAAACTGCATTTAATTGAGTCTTTTTTAAAAAAGACAATGTTAGTCTTTGATTTGAAGTGTTCATTTACATTTAAAAAAATTTTTTTTAAGATTTTATTTGTCAGAGAGAGAGAGAGTACAAGCAGGGGAACAGCAGGCAGATGGCAGAGGGAGAAGCACGCTCCCCTCTGAGCAGGGAGCCTGATGCAGGACTCGATCCCAGGACCCTGGGATCATGGCCTGAGCCGAAGGCAGACACTTAACTGACTGAGCCACCCAGGCATCCCTAGTTCATTTATACTTAACTGTATTATTGGTAGTTGGTTTATTTATATCATCTTACTATTTGCTTTCAATTTGTCCCAGCTCAGCTGTTCTTTGTTTTTTATTCTTCTTTTCTTGCCTTATTTTAGAATAATCAAATATTTATGTAATTCATTTTCTCTTCTATTTTTATTATACTTTCTTGTACTACTTGTGTATTTTGAGAACCGCAGTAATTTCTCTTGTCTGGAAAATGGGTTGAGGGGTAGAAATGTTCCTCATACTCTTCAGTGTTGACTATGAGCACCAGATCACTCATAGTTCAGTTCAACATATTCCTCTGTTCTCTGAATTTCATGAAAACAAGTGTCTGGATTTAGGGATTTGCCTAGACTCTGGTTGCATCTCTTTGGCAAGACAACAAATGGTGGTGTATTCTTTCATCAGGGGACACATACTGTCTGAACTTCACTCTGTCTTTAGGTTAGCAGCTATTGATGTTTGTGACTAGATCCGTTAAGTCTGAGGATGCCAAAATGGTGATATTCTAATTTGGTGCCGTCCAATAGAAATGATGTGATCCACCGAAGTGAATGACATATGTAATTATAAATATTCTTGTGGCCGTGTCAAAAAAGTTAAAAGAAACTTATGAAATTAATTTTGATATGTTATATATATACGTATATATACATATTTAACACAATATATAAGATTATCATTTCAACATGTATTCAATATAAAAATCATTGAGATATTTTACATTATCATTTTTTGTACTAAATCTTTGAAATCTGTTGTGTATTTTACATTTATATCACATTTTAATTTGGACTAGCCAAATTTCCTGTGCTCTATGGACATGTGACTGTGAACTATCATATTAGATTGCACAATTTTAACTCTTTTATGTTTGTAAATTAGCTGGAGTAATTTTATAAGGAGATATTTCTTTCCAATCATGATTTTCAAGTTCACAGGGGAAGGTAGAGATAGACTATCCAAAAATTATTGATTTGCTTTATTCAACTATATATACATGGCAGTTTCAGAAAACAGTACTATTACTATTATCCCACTATAATTATTTAAAAGAGTTAAAATTTCTTTTGCATATTCCCCCCCATTTTGCCCCATGTTTTACTATTTCTATATTGGCAGAACACATATTCATTACCATATATACTCTTTCTTTTACTTATTTAATCTTCATTCTGCTAGTAACTGTATATTTAATGCTCAAAAGTGTTTGTGCTGATGTTTCTCTAGTCATTTTGGTTGTCTAAATGAAACTTGTTTTCTAGAAGATTCCTCAGGTAGAGTTCTGGGAACAATATGAGTATTTGAATGTTTCTGATAAATATTCTAGGCTCTTTTCTCTTTGAAAGTAAGCTTTTCTGGACGTGAAATTCTCAGCTCACATTTTCTTTCCTTGAGAATTTTTGTTACTCCTCCCTTTTATTTTTGGCATACAGTGTTGCTGTAAGAAAATATGATAATAGTTAAATTTTGTTCTCTATATGTCACTTGCTCTTTTTTCTAGCAGTGCAAAGGATGTTTTTCACATATGTGTAATATTTATATTACCTATAAGTATAAACGTACATAATAAATATATATAATCTTGGTATAGATCATTCTACATCAGTATTCTTGGATATACAGTGTGATGTTTCAGTGTATAGTCTCAAATTTTAAAAATTGTTTTAGAGACGTTTTCTTGAATTTTGCTTTTAATTTTTTTTAGATTAGTATTTGGTTCCCTTGCTTTGGTTTTCTTCTTTAAGTCTCTTATTACCTATAACTTTGCATTAATCTACAAAGATTAATATGCACAGATCTTCTTAGCATATCTTCAATATGTGCCACTTTCAAGACCTTTTTATCTCTTCTTTCATTTCTTTTTGATTCTGACTACTCCCTCTTTTTAGTTTATATTTCTCTTAAGCCAGTTTTTGTTGTGTTTACATACTTTTGTGTTACTTCTAGTTTGATCTTCATTTCTAAAAATTTTATATTTATATTTTATATTTCTAATTCTTTGAAGTCTGTCACTTCATTTCTGCTGTTATTTAGTATCTTATATCATTTTATTAACGGCTTTAGCTAATTTTGGAATTTTTTGTTTTTTTTTTTTTTTTTTTTTTTTTACATTCGAATATGTTTTTGTGGCATGCTTTTACTGTCTACAGAGATGTCTATCCTGGCTTTACATCCATACATTTTCATCAGATATCCCTGTTCTCATTTTTTATTCCATTCCCAGAAATTTCTTCTTAGTATGGGAACTTATCTTGGAAAGAAACCCTAATTAGAAAAGAAACTCACTTTTGAGAGTTCATAGAGCCCAGAGTCCAACAGATACTTTATGCCTTTCTGCAGGCTTGTTAATTTCACCCTCTATTGGATTGGGCAAAACTCTTTACAGTTTTAGATGCTCTGTCAGTTTGCACTCATTGCACTTTCCAGTGAATACCTGTTTGGTATTTTGGGATTATCTTAATCTAAGGTCCATCAGACATCCTAATATTTCCTTCTGCTTTCTTCTGCACAGATGCCAGTAACATACAAATCTTGCATCTGTTGGTGCTTTGTCCTTGTCCACTTTTACTTTGAGGTTAATTGGGATACTTTGTCAATCAGTTTTGTTGTAAATGTCCTTTGGTTTTTGTTTTACCATCTGTTTTGATGTGGAGATTTTGGAAGATGCAAAAACTATGCTGCCATCACAGTTGCCATCTTTCTGGAACATAGTGCTGTTTTAAATTAGCTTCCTGAATATCCAAATTCCAAAAATGAGCACTTGATTGACACCTGACTAGACCATTCCTGTACCCTCTGTAGGGTACGGTAGGATGAATTTGACTTGTGAACACCTACTATCCACCACCTGGTCTAGTAAGAAAGCTGGATTTTCAGGATTTTAGAAAGCTGATTTCTACTTTTGATGAACAGCGATTGAGACTAAGGAAGAGCACCATTTGAACACAAAAGGCCTGGAAAGAGCCCCTAACAAGAAGAAAATGGAAACTGAGCTCCATCCAGAAAACTTGAATTGAAATCCTCATGATGCACCTACTATCTCTTTGATTTGGGGGAAGTCATGTATATTAATTGAAACTTAGAGTTTTTATTTTTTAATTTCTAAAACACTTTCTTTACTTGGCTAGGCATATTGGGTGGGAAAAGCAAAAGATGCAATGTTTTAGAGAGATCCTTTAAAGCTAGCAAGTCACTCATTTAAATTATTTTTATTACATCTTTTCTAAATATTACTTCTGTGGTCTTATAGAAACCAATGGTGGATCCTCCTTAGCCTTAGGGCTATATCCCACTTATTGGAACTGTATCAACAGGCATTGAAGTGAAGATGAAAAGAAGAGGTTAAGAATTGCACTACTAAGCACATTGATATATGATATAAATAAATACCTTTTGAAAGTGATGAAATGACATCACTGACACTTTTGAGGGTTCTCTAACAAAGGCTTTAATAAATAGCTTAGATATAACATTTTTTTTAATGCAGCCCTTTGTTGATAACACTGGTAAATTTTGGCTTCTGCATTCAGTCTGGCTGGACACCCACGGGCAAGGCAGCCATCTGCCTTGGATGCTTCAGGTGTTGTTTTGGCTAAGTGTGAGACCAAATGACCTCTGAAACACCTTCCATGATTCTATTATTTCATTAGGAAGCAGTGTATATTTTTATAAGTTGCATTGTACTATATTCACTATATTTTCCAAGTAAACTATATATATAATAAAGTCCAATAATTAGTGAAATGGAAAAGCTCAGATGATTATGACTTTCACATTAATTTGTATCAGTGATGTAGGTGAAGAGGTGGGGATAGGATAGGGATACAGTGTGCCTATGTCCTGGACTAGAGGTAAAAGTTTATATATGGATCAAGTGGGGAATAGATAATCTCTCAGAAGTTCAACTTCCAAGAATATAGCTTTGGAGAAAAATACGGGGTCATGAGGTAGAACCCAGGTGATACAATTGTGTTTTTATTAAGTCATTTAAGGTGCAGAGTCCTTAGATCTTGAACAGAAATAGGCATCCAAGTGTCTAAAAATATCTACACCCGCATTATGAAAGATTTCCCTTCAAATATTGTCTCTACAAAATGCTCTCTGGAAAAATAAATCATGCTAAATGTTAATAAATAAATCATGCTAAAAATATGAAAAAGCACAGCTTGTTATATGCCCCTTTTGGACAGTTGGCAGGATACAAGCATATTAAAAGCACTGAAAAAGACCAAAGTTTAGAAACCTATTTATCAATCTATTGTCTAGTATTTGCAGGTGACACCCCTCCCTCTTTTTTTCAAAAAGCTATTAATACACTGGAGACAAGTGGATATCTGTGGCAAACCTAAAATCTTTGGACCCAATGGTGTGGACTGAAAGTTGGTGGGGATAGGAGGGTCGTGGATTCATTTCCAGGCTTTAAGCAATCCTAATAATATTCAAGTGTCTAAAATTGGTTAATCATGTGACCCAAAGTACAATTTCCAATTATATTAGTGGATACAAGGAAGAGCTAGATCCCCCACTGAAAATCACAGAAGGACAGACTTGTTAAACATGAGGAGAAAAGGAGTTCCTACATAAGGGAGTTGTCTGTTCTATCTCTAATAGACATTTTCCCTCATGTCTTTGCATCATTCCAATAAGAGTTATCCACACCACTTCAAAATACCTGATTTTGTCATGCTCATCAGTGATCTTCACATGGCCAAAACCAGGCTTATGCCTTATGTTTCTTAATCTATCATCAGCATTTGGCACAGTTATTCACCCCTCCTATTTGAAATATTTTCTCTATTTAGTGGAGCAGCATTCTTCTTATTTTTCGTACCTCACTGACCACTTCTTTTCAGTCTACTTTAATAGGCCATTTTCACCTTTCTTTAAATGCCTGGTTGTTTGAGGACTCAGCCCTTGAATTTTTTCTAATCTACATCCACTTCCTAGGTGATCTCATCGAGCTCCATGACTTTGATGACCATCTCTGGCCTGATGAGACTCCAGCCACAACTTCCTTCTCATTGCTACATTCCACTGCTACAGCCTCTCCGAATTCTAAATTTCATATTCATATATCTAATTGCCTACTCAGCTTCTCTGTTTGAATATCTAATTGGCATTTCACACTTAAAATATCTAAATAGACTTCTTAATTTTCTCCCCAAACTCTTTCCTCACCTCGTCTTCCACATCTCAATAAATGTAATCCCAACCTTCACACTCACTTGGGTTAAAATCTCTGGAATTATCTTCATTCTTCTCCTTTTCTTAAACCCTGTATCCAATTTATTAGCAAATCCTGTTGCTTTACCTTCAAATTATAGTTCAAGTCAGACTGTTTTATTCCACTTCTGCTAACCTCAATCTAACCCACCATCATTTCTCTTCTGGATTTCTTCAAAAACCTCCAAACTGGTGTTCCTCCTTCCACTCTTGCTCCCCTAGTGTGTTTACCACACAACAACAGAGTGTTTTTGGTTTTTTTTTTTAAACCTAAGTCAGGTCAAGTCAGTCCTCTGTTCAAGACCTTCCATTTACCATTCTCATTCAAATTATTATGCTGGCCGGACTCTCTTATCCCCTCCCTCTAGCTTACTCCCTTTTACCCAAAGAGGTATCTTGCTGTTCTTTGAACACACTGAGCTCTTTCTTACTTGACAGCCTTTGCATTTACTTTTCCTTCTGTCTGAGGTGCTTCCTCCAGTTATATGCAGGGCTTACTTGCTCCCTCATCTCATCAGATTGAGCTCAGAGAGGCATTTATCAGAGAGGCATTTCCTAAATTTTACAAAACTATGCTAATCTCCTCTGTACCACTCGTTTAACCCCATTTTTTCTTTAAAGCACTTTTCTCCCACCTATTAAAATGTTATATGTGTGTGTTTGGTGTTTGTTTCTCTCCTCTAGAATTATTATGATCAGAATCCTTATAAAAATTACCTTTATTCTTTTAAATTAGTTGGGTCCATGCTTGGTCCTTTTGCCTATTGGGCAAACTCGGTCACAAGCTCACATTCCTCTACTCTTCCTCTCTAGTGTTGTTGTTCATGCTTTTTAGACATGACTCTCACCCACCTGCCCTCACATCCCCACTTCTCCTGGAGTGTCCATTACATGGGCATTCAGTTTTAAAACAGAGTGTGGGACTTGCAGGGCCTGTGCCAAAGCCCTGCTCACCCAAAGTCATTTAGTGAAGGAGTCCATTATGATCAGCACTTGCAGAGCAAAATCCCCCATGATGGAGGCAGCCCACTCACAGCAGACTCACTTTCCTCCTAATGGCATTCTGCTCTGTCTGGCATGCTTCCTGATGGGGACTCTGCCCCCCAGGAAGAGCACCAAAGCACATAGAAACATCCAATAATGACAACAGCCACAGCAATAAAAAACAAATATTCACGGGATTGCCTGAAGAGAGACAAAAGAAATCAAGCTTTTCAATCGCTGTGATTGTTCAGGTTTTCGCCCCTCAGCATGAGGGCATTGCTAGGTCAGGCACCTGAGGTCCTGTACTCTCTTGCAGTTTGGTGTTCTCGCTCCTCTAGAAGCCAGGTTCTTATAGAAGCTGACAATTTTATACTCCCAAACTCAAGAATCCTTTCATGTGGGGAAAGAACTTTATTTTTTTTTTAAGATTTTATTTATTTATTTGACAGAGAGAGACAGCCAGCGAGAGAGGGAACACAAGCAGAGAGAGTGGGAAAGGAAGACTCAGGCTCCTAGCGAAGCCTGATGTGGAGCTCCATCCCAGAACGCTGGGATCACGCCCTGAGCCAAAGGCAGACGCTTAAGGACTGCACCACCCAGGCGCCCCGGGAAAGAACTTTAAAAAAGGTCTTTAAGTTGAAGGCACCTGGGAAACTCTTCCAATAACTAGTGCAAGGAATTTTTATTTTCAGGATGTAATCACACCACAGAAGATTCCTCTTTTCCTATTTTCTGTTAGCATTATTGAGTCACCACTTTTGGAACAGAAAGCAGGGACCAAAAGGAAGGAAAGTGTACACTTATTAAGAGCATAATTAGGGCTTCACTCTTTCAGTGAAGAATATTATATTAAATCAGTAAAGTTTTTGGAATAACATATTCCACCAAATGATGAATTGCAAACTATTCAAATAAAAAGTATGTTAAAGGACAAAAAGCATGTTTTATTAAATTATCTTTATATGGCACAATTTCTGGAACAGGGATAATTTAGTCACATATTATCCAGCTTATATATTTAAGCAAACAGGAATGCTTTTAGTAGATATAAATAATCAAAAGCATAGACCTTAATCACAGCCTTCTTCCTGAAGCAACTTCATTTATATGTTTTAACTAAGGAAAAGCTGAGAGAAATTTCATAATAATCTTCAAGAAGATGCAAGCATATTACATACTAAATGTGTTTATTTCCGTGGAGAATAGAATGAAGAAAATGAATTTAGTGGGGGAGATTTAGGTAAAAGTTAGATGAATTTTTGAATGAAGGTCATTACACTTGGAGAGAGACTGATAATGAAGGAGGAATCACCTTAGCAGTGGAATTCTAGCAACTCTGACAACTTCAAACATTCATACAGACTCTGAACATTTGAGCAAGTCTAGAATGTTTCTGTTTTTTCAATCATAAAATGAAGAGGTAGGTCCTTCCAGATCCTTCTGTCTATAAGGACATACTTGCTTGGAGGCAAAGGGCTACACTATTTGAATGGTTGAGGTCTTCCCAGGGAGAAGTTTCTTCATAATGAAATCTCCTGACTGCAGATAGGAAGCCTGAGACTGTACTCTGACACAGGAGCTTCAGGGAGAACTTCTGGTTCTTTGTCCTTCTCTTCTGGGGGAAACAGACTATGCCGGCCTGCAGTTGCTGGCATGATACCACAGGAAGAGTTTATTTCCCCATCCTGATGACTGGGAAATGGCATGTGAACTCAGCCCTCAACAGCACTGAGGAGTTTTGGGGTGTGTGTCTTCAATACTGTGGGAGCTGACGTTCCCGTTGCTGTTTCCTAGGAGGAAACAGCAGCTTCTGCCTGCCATATGTTCATATAACACTGCATGCCAACTTGCATGCCATATCATGCCAGCCTGGAAACAAGTATGTTCACCAGGACTATATTAGCATCATTCTACTTGCAATCTAATTAATAATTAGCTGTCTTCCTGCAGCCCTTGAAGACAAATGTGAAAGCAACTTTGTCATGTTTATTAAGAATACACTTATCTTCTGGTATTTTAATATGGACAATGGAAAAGGGAAATTTCAAAATCTTGGAGCATTGGTGAATCTGAGTGAAAGGTTCAAAGGACTCTTTGTACTGTTTTTTGAAACTTCCAGGGAGTCTATAATCATTTCAAAATAAAAAGTTTTACAAAATCTGTGACACAAACTCAAGGCTGGCCTCATATATCAATAGAGTAAGCAATAACTTAGTATCATGCCAGGCATTTATAAAGTCTATATTTACGAAGTCCATGTCAGAAGCTAAAACTCTTGATACCATTCAATCTTTTGTAGATCACTTTAGTGTGAAAGAATGACTGAGGGAGAAGTTATGAGAAGGTGAATGATGGAAGATCAAGGAGCCTGATCTTTCTTGCTTTATAACCCTGCCCCTGGTGACCCTTGAGGACACTACAGTTCTTCATTGTGCTCTAGGACTGGGCTGCTAGCTAGGGAAGGCTCTGTGTTCTACCAGAGTACAAAAAAATGAGAATATTTTGCAATTTTAAAGGAAAAACTTAAGTGACTATGTATCTTGGGCACCTTTACTTTGAAGAACTCTCAAGGTAGTGTCAAGTAATTGCATGCAGAATCTTTTATTCCTCTGACTAGAACTATATTTATGAGTAACTAAGGACACTCTGTGTATTTCTTTATGTAAAAAGGAACACAAAACATTTGTTTCTCTTGGGGCACGTGGTTGGCTCAGTTAGTTAACTGTCTGCCTTCAGCTCAGGTCATGACCTCAGGATCCTGGGATCTAGTCCCTCATTGGGCTCCCTGCTCAGCAGGGTGTCTGCGTCTTTCTCTCCCTCTGCCCCTTCCCCCTGCTCATGCACTCTCTCTCTCTCCCTAATAAATAAATAAAATCTTGGGAAAAATTTTTTTTTGCTTTCTGCACACTAAATGGTGTGATTTCTTGATAGTTGAAGAAAACTTAAATCATTGCTAATTAAGTATGTTTAGGGGAAATATTTATTTTCAACTTAGAGAGTGAGTTACTGTTGGTACTTCACATTGTAATGTTATTATTAAGAGGGAAGTAGCTAGCTGTTTTCTAATTGTCCCACAAAACTGAACTAAAATAAGAGCAATTTTTTTAAAGTAATGTTCAAATGTTAAATTCTTACTAAAAATGTTGTGAAATAGGAATGAGGCTGTATAAATCCATTTGGCTAATGCGTAAACAGTAAGGCAAGAAAAAAAACCAGTAAAACTATATTAGAATAATACATTTTACAAATAAAAGGCAACTCACAGTGTTGTTGCTGGTCTTCTGAGAATTGGGTAGAGGATGTGGTAGGGAGGCTGGGATGGTGAGCTATAATCCACAGCATCTATGTTCTAATGCAGTGCTCTTTTCCTAGCCATTAAACAAATGTAAAGTAACTGAAAAATGCCATATGCTTATTAACGTAAAACTATTCCTCACTAAAATTTATATATATTTTTACATATGACACACACGTACATTATATATGCCACATACACAAATAAGGCTGTATTGTAAAAGTCATATCTTTGCAAGTAGTTTTACTTCAGAACTTGTACTTTTCCCAATAGCATCTACATATTTATAATTGATGTTGTCAAAAGAGAATTTGTACAATTTCCCAAACTTGTTGGAATTTTATTAAAAGAACCAAATTTCCTGGAAGGAAGTGATGATTTTATTCTAATTCAAACCAGACTGTTGGATATATATTTAGACAGGAAAAACTAAGTACAGTGATTTGAATTGATACCCTGTGCAATAGCAGAAATCTAAAATATCTAATTGCTTATTTTTTATGGGCAAACCAAGGGAGTAAACCCCTCACTGACAAGAGAGTGAGACATGGAATAGAAGAAAAAAGGAGTAAAATGGATTTTGAGCACTTACCTTTCTTCTTTTCTCTTGGTTTCTTTTAACCAGAAACTACAATGATATTTACTGTGTGAATTATGATTTCAGAGGGAGATCTTTTTCTTGTAGGTTGTAACATTCATGTTGCAGAATGATGCCAAAGAAGTAACAGATTCATGGGAAGTGGGTGGGGCCCGTCTTCCAGTTACCAACTGCTGCATAACATTAAAAAAATCCTTTTTTTATGCTCACAATTCTATAGGTCAGTAATTCAAGGACAGTCTGTCTCCATTCTATTTAGAGCCTCAGCTAGGATGGTATGAACAGCTAGAGATTGCTGGGATGGCTGGGAACCCAGAACGTCCCAGTTGCTCATTCTCTCATGTGCCCAGCACCTGGGCTATGATAGCTGCAACAGCTGGGGGATGGCTCTTATCACCTTCTCCATACAGTCCCTCTACATGGCTTCATTACAGCACAGAAGTCCCAGAGTATTAAGGTTCTTACGTGGCACTTGGCTACCCTCAGAGCAAGAGTTTCAAGATAAGGGAAACAGAAACTGATGATCCTCTTAAAAATTAGACCCAGAACTGGCAGTGTCACTTCTGGCATGTTTGATTGGTCAAAGCAATCAGTCGCCCGTCCAGATTCAAAGGACTCCATAGATTCCACCTTTTGATGGGGGGATGGCATACAAGTACAAGGAAGGAACTGGCAGTGGGCACTTTGGAGACAAGCTACCAAAAGCCATAAGGAAAATTTTCAGTTTATGTAGTTTTGTAGATACTTGTGTAGTTTTTTTTTTTAAGATTTTATTTTTTTATTAGAGAGAGAGAGAAGCAGAGGGAGAAGCAGGCTCCCCTCTGAGCGAGAGGCCCAACAAGGAACTCGATCCCAGGACTCCAGGACCATGACCTGAGCCAAAGGCAGACACTCAATGGACTGAGCCACCCCGGGGGCCTGATACTCCTGTAGTTTTAACTCATGTGGATGATACACTATTTTTTATAGGTTAGAAAAATCCAGGGGCGCCTGGGTGGCACAGCGGTTAAGCGTCTGCCTTTGGCTCAGGGCGTGATCCCGGCGTTCTGGGATCGAGCCCCACATTAGGCTCCTCCGCTATAAGCCTGCCTCTTCCTCTCCCACTCCCCCTGCTTGTGTTCCCTCTCTCGCTGGCTGTCTCTATCTCTGTCAAATAAATAAATAAAACCTTTAAAAAAAAAAAAAGAAAAATCCATGGGTTAAAGAATATGTGTGGAAAGTCAATTTCAGACATAAATTCAGAGGAAGCTGGAACACAGTAAGTTATATTAGACTCTGAAATAGTCTCCACAGGGGGAAAAATAGGAGAGACCAATTGCCTGAGTCACTTTAAATTAGGCTGGAAAAAAATATGCTGTAAGGGATCAATGTTGCATTGGCAAGGAAGTACTATTGGTCTTTTTAACTCCAAATATCTATGATGTGTTGCAATATATGTATTCTTTTGTGGCCGATAAAACTATGTCATAAAGTTCACTGAACTGTTAACATTGTCTGTCCATTTTGAGGATTATAACCAAGCATGTGACCAGGTCCCAGAGACACTATTGAACTGTGTAATCGATCACCCAATGGAATTTGTTGGTGTGTTAAAGATGTTAAGTACATTGCTGCTGTGAAACTCCTCTATGCACAACTCTTCTTCCTCTTCTGTGAAAAGAAAGTGCAGGAATTCTTTTATCAGGCTATTTGCAAGTCCCTTGCTCCTCCATGTCAGCTGCCCTTGGCTGCAAGATAACCATAAAACATTTACTGCAAAGCCATGAAGAATCCATATGTCCATTTGATGTGTCAGGCCACCAAGAAGCCAGAGCTTGTGGGGTAGCATAAGGATATCTGAAGGTGACACATGCTGTCAGTTGATGAACAGAGATGCAGAAGGGGATTCTGGCAGCCTCTATCTTGGCCTTGACAACTTGTGATGGTGACCAGGTGGGGTGTGTTATCTTAATAGTCTGGAGCTCTTGTGAATTATTTGCTGATAGATGTAAACAGCTGTTATTCTTGGTAATGGAAAGCAATTAGAAACATCTGTACTCTTGGCTATGAGTAATGCCTCCTATCCTCACTGCTCCCAAGTGCCAATTGGAAATAACTACATCATCGAGATGGTGTTGGCAATTCTACACTGCATTATGGGCTGATGATTAGTACTGAGCTGTGAAGAACAAGAGGTGAAGTGCGGGAGAAAGAGTCTTTACCTGGGATTTATGAAGCAGAGGGGAAACACTGCTTTATCTGTTCAACAGAAAGCAAGCATTATGGCTTTGGGAAAGGCACATTTTCATTAATCTCCGAGATACCTCAGTATAAAAAGTTGCCAGTTCCTAAAAGAAACTTGTTCATTGACAAGTCTAACCTAGTGATTAAGCACGGGCCACAGAACCTGGGACTGGTCAGGTTTGCCTCCCAGCCCTGCTACCTGTGTGACTTTGGACAAATTGCTTAACCTCTCTTAGCTTTAGTTTCCTCACCTATAAAATGGATATAATACCTACCCTATAGCACAGCTATGAGAATCATTTGAATCTGTATATGAAAAGTGCTTAAAACAATGCATGGCAAATAATAAGTACCCAGACAATCTTAGCTGTTGTTGTTATTAAACACCTACTGTGTATTTGGCCCTGCTAGGCTGTGTGTATGTAGCCTGAGGAGCACATTCAAGGTGGCTACTCTCGTGGTGATCATTATTAATGTAGTATTTATAAAAGCATCTAATCTATAGCTAAGTACATACAAGAAACTTAACATTAGTTTGTTTCTCTTTTCTTTTGCTTTCCAGGGGAAGAGTTATATGTTAGTTTCCTAAAGACTAGAAACTAGGACCTATGATGGGTCCTAGACAGTACCACTGGTTCTAGTTTTTGATGGCTTGAAAGAAACATGAATCTGTAAGTGGATACTTTCAGGGTAGATAATAATTAATTAGAAGAATTGTTGTTATATTTGTTAAGTAATTATATTTTAATACTTACTGTCTTGTCTCAGAGATTGCTATAGATTTTTTCTTCTTTCTGATGCCCATTAAGTACACAGCACACACATATTGCCAAATTGAAATATACTGCCACCTATATGCCTTATTGTTTGGGGAAAAAATAGAGATCAAGTTCCGTCTGTGGACGCAATTGTCACAGTATATGGTTTCATGATGGAGATTTCTGAGGAAAACAAATGTTTGTCACAGGGAGAGGTGATGCAGAATTTGAGTGAATTCTGTCATAAGAAAGGGAAAATTGGGGCATTTTTTCCCTCTACAAGTTGAGTATCATTTTAGGAATGATAGTCTACTGGACAGAGACTTTGTCTTAGAGTAAGATAATAATTTTCACTCATTTATTCAAACAATATATTGGTTGAATCTTGGTTGGGTAAAAAATATATATATATTAGGAAAATGAATAAGAATAGGACATAGACCCAGGAGGTTACATTGATTTTTATGTACGTTCTGTTGACTTAGAACTTATATTTGATGTTTGTGTGAAGATAGTAGATTATCCTGAAGTCTATGTGTGTAATCAAAATCTAGAATTATGAAAAATAGAGCAGGGTTCTAGTTTACTATGGACAAGGAAAAAACCAAAATGCTTGAAAACTAATGAAAGGAGAATTGAAAAGATTTCTCATTCAAAATGAGAAGATCCTCAAAGTTAAGTGAGTTAAAGAAGGATATGCTGTATGCAACATACTAAATTTACAGTGACTCTAGCATTCTGTTGGATATTAACAAATGCTTGTTAATTTAACTATGTTTAAGAATTTTACAGTTTACGGGGAGGAGGAGACCTTAAATTGATGCTTAATTGGTTGACAATACATTTGATATTTTAAAAGGAGTGGAATATTCTAATGCTTCTTTCTTCTGTTGCTAAAAGTCCTTATAGGTCTTACTCAACTGCTCACAAAAGGGAAGATGTGCATTCTGCTATTCCCATTCATCAGCTATAAAAACTGAGACTTAGAGCATTGAATCCTTTTTGTAATAATATAAACAAAAATGACTTTCAGTCTTCTGGTTCCTACTTGGAAATCTTGCTCTTTTGATCTTGTTCTTTTTTTTTTTTTAAGATTTTATTTATTTATTTGACAGAGAGAGAGAGACAGGCAGTGAGAGAGGGAACACAGGCAGGGGGAGTGGGAGAGGAAGAAGCAGGCTCCCAGCAGAGGAGCCTGATGTGGGGCTCGATCCCAGAACGCTGGGATCACGCCCTGAGCCGAAGGCAGATGCTTAATGACTGTGCCACCCAGGCACCCCTAATCTTGTTCTTGTTTGCAAGGAGAATGCATTTAAAATGCAAATGTTGACTAGAAAAGACAGTAAAAGCCAATGGAGACTGGTAAGTCCTCAAAAATATATCTGCACCACTATGAAGAAAGATTGGCACATGACACCATCAGAGTAGCTGAAAATGAAGTCTGGCTTACCAGGTATCCTCAAGTGATTTACTTACAAACTTCTTTAGAAAAAATTTGGCCAGTAGAAGCTTCCCTTTCTTAGTTTCCATTTCGTGGGCTCCCATTACTATCTCCCATAACCATAACCCCATCCAATTAACCAGGTTTAGGGCTTCCCATTTTTCTTTGCCTCTTCTCTCCTCTCTACTGTCTTATTTTCATCCCTTGTTGTCTTCCACTTGGACTCTTACAGTAACCTTGTTCCTACTATTATCCTCTTCAAATTAATCTTCCATTCATTTGACAGTGATCTAGCCAATGGACATTTGATCATTAGTATTATCTCTTGAACCCATTCTATTAGTTCACATTGCCAAAAGAAGAAGGCTTAAGTTTCCTAACATGTCATACGATACCCTGAATTACCCAACTTCTTCAATCCCTTCTCTCACTTTCTCTACTTTGAAATTTGCTCTTGAAACTGCTTAAAATCACTCTTCACATATGCCTCTGTTCATAGTGTTCTCTTTGATGACAATGCCCCATGAATATTTCTTTGCCTGAAAAACCCCTAGATACTCCCATGGGATATCTCTCCAGAGTTCTCTCTGCCAAGAATCTCTGGACCACTCAGGGCATAATAGTTGCATTTTCCCCTGTGTGTTTCTTGGGCTTATCTCTACCATTCATATCTCATTGTTTCTATGTTTGAGGTCTAGACTGTGAGATACTTGACAGGTGAAAATTGCATCTTGTTGATATTTGCACACTTAACATCTCTTATAGTGGGTTCTTGATAAATATTTGTTCAGTGATTAAAATACCAATGATGATTATAATAGTAAGGTATATTGGTTACTTACTATGTGCTAAGAACTGAACTAAGTGCTTTTCAAGAATTTTCTCACTTAATTCTCCTAGCAAATCTAAGAGATGTGTACTACATTTATTCTCATTTGACGGTTGAGAAACTGAGGTTTAGAGTGAATACATAACAGGCTTTCGGTCACACAGCTGGTGAGTGGTGGAGCCAGGGTTATAATGCAGGTCTAATTGGCTCTCTTAAATGTTCTTTTGAACTAAATTAAATTATGCCTAGATCCTGGGTTCTCAGGTTAGCCCTGCAATTTGCTTGCTGTGTAACCTGGGGATTAAGATTCCTCTAACTTTATTTCCTCATCTAGAAAGTGGAACACTAATGTTTTCTCTGAGTACACAAAGTGGTTGCTATTGTCCCAATTAGTTCAATGTCCATAATCCCTTCCCACCCATGCACAAATCCAGATGGGCCCTATAAACTGCTCCTCTCCTCTCAATTCCAACAGCTCACAAAACCTTCCTGGCTTTACCTTTTCATTGCCTGCTCCAATTGGACCTGATGCTATAGACTTTTCTGGCAGTTGCCGAGTCTACTGAACCTTAGGATTCTCTTTTGTATTTCTTATCTGTTCATTCTTTAAACAAATCTGTATCAAGTACTTGCTATCCACCAGACACTGCTGTAGAAATTGGGGGCACATCAGAGAACAAAAAGTAAAAATCTCTGATCTTGAGGAGTGTATATTTTAGTGGGAGTTTCAGACAATAAAAAACAACATAGTAACTAAGTTAATTATATAGCTGATTAGAAAGTGATCTCAATTATCTCAATTCCAGATCATCACTTTGCTATGATGCCCAATCTTGGCTCTGAGGACCCAGAGTTGGCCAGAGCTTCTGTACCTCTCTGTATGTCTGAGATAAATAAATGGATAAATTTTGGATAAATGACATTATCAAGTGAGTAAATAAATGTGAAAATGTGTTGTAAACCTGTTTAATGTCTAATCATCTCAGAATCACATTGCTCCCAAGGAGTGAGTAGGCCTAGGATTTCTTCAGTAATCAGAAACACCCCTGGCCTTCCAGCCTAAACTGAACCCTTAGTGCTGTTGATTGGGAAATTAGGATCCAGTTGAAGAAGAGCACAGACATAAGAGACATGTTCCGGGAGATATATCCATTTCCTGGCAGACAACTAATACCAGCAAACATCCATGGGCCTTTTTCGACCTGGAATACACTACGAGAAGTTCAAAGATATAATAGAGGCTACAATTGAGCAATTTTCTTGAGGGTTTAGAACATTTATATAAAAATATACAAATTACAATGCAAGAAGGCAATGCTAGGTGCCAAATGTCAGGTATAATTAACTTCTGTAGAAGTTCCTGGAAAGAAGCGATGGTTAAATGGTGGGGCAGCTTATAAAGGCTCCAGGGAGGCAGTCAGGCTTGACCTATACCTGAAAAGAGACAAGGACTTAGCAAGTGAAATGACAGGGAAAGAAAGTTAGGAGGAAAGAATGGACAACTAAGGTGAAGATGAAGACCTTGGACTTGGGGCTACACTTGTTTCTGAGTTTCAACTATTCTACCTACTAACTACCAGACAGCGTACAAACCTCTGAACATTTCTGAGCATCGAATTCATGCTCTTTATTTTACAATGCAATTGTAAGGAACAAATGAGATCATAGGATATAAAAATTGTTTAATTATAAAGAATTATATAAATACAAACTATTACTTTTATAATGGATATCAATGGCTTTTGCTTTTCCAGCCTGCAGGTTTGACTTTTCTTGTAAGAACTCTCCAATTTTGTTTTGGGGTGTTCCTTTCCTTCTCTAGATACTATGCTTTCCCCTGGCCAAGGGATGGGCATGCAGTCCAGGCCAGCTTAATTATGTTATTTCCATGGGATGTGACTCTTGAGAACAATGGCACAAAGCTGAAATTGTTGCCACTGACTCCTCCTGGTTAGGACCCTGAAGACTATCCTTAGTTCCTGTAACTTAAGATGTACCTTGATTATTACCCCTTTTGAGTCTTTTTTTTCCCCTTTCCATCTTTTCCTTGGATTCTGTAAGATGTTCCATATTCTTTCAATAAATTTATTTTCTCTATTGAAGTTTTCCAAGGTTCATTTCTGTTTCTTGTGTTTGGAGAACCCTAATTGATAAGTGGCTTTAGGAGACTGAAGAATTCGAGGGAAAAGGTGGTATCTTTTATTTTTGTATATATCCAGCAGCAATGGTGGGTCCACTACATGTGCTTAATAAATATTAGCTGAAATAAAACATATACATATGGCCTGGACTGAATGGAATTGTTCATATGATGAAAAGAAGGAAGTTAATTAATATAAAGAAAGATATAGGTACTATATCAAGGAAGGCCTTGAAGGACAAATCAAATTCTTAATTATTTCAGAATCGAGAGGGCTTGGAAGTTTTTACTCATAGTTGCAGGGTAGATGGGTAAGGGAGTGATGTAGGAAAAGCAGTGTTTTAGAAAGATTAATTGGATAAGCAGGGAAGAAACTAACCCTCATCAGTGCTTTTTAGGTTCTGGCCCAGATGCTTCCCATGGATCAACATGAAAATCAACCAATTCCTCACAACAGTCTATGAGATAGGTACCCATTTTACAGATGAAGAAACAGAGTCACAGACTGGCCAAATAATTTACCCAAGGTCAAACATTTAGTAAGTGGAAGAGTTGGGATTGAAACCTAGGCAGTCTGACTGAAGAGTCCACGCTTTAACTATTACATTGCTCTGTCTCCATAGTATGGCTATGCAGATGGGGAGAAGAAAAGTTTTCAAGAAAGCAGTAAAGAATCCAAGTCATAAAGGATCTGGACTAGAGTGGTGGCTGTAGGAATAAAGAGTTGTTCAGAACTTGGCCTTACTGGATATGGGCTGATATTTGGGAAAAATCAAGGGCCAAAATTAATTAGTCACTAATTTATCCATTAATTCCATAAACATTTATTGAACATCTACCAAATGTCATGCACTGTTTTATCTGCTAGGGATACCATGGTGAGCAAGGCAGGCAAGTTTCTTGTTGTCACAGAGTACAGATTCTGTGAGAGAAAACTGACCACAAAACAATTAAATTTAAAAAAAAAACTCAAGTAGCAATGCTATGATGAAAATAAAAGAGTAAAGTGATGGAGAGGGATTAGGATCTGTTTACACAGACTGAAAAGTCTCTTTGAGGAACTGACATTACATAGAGATCTGAATGAACCAACCATCTAAAGATCTCCAGGTAAGTGTCCCAATAGAGAGACCAGCAAGTATAAAAACCCCAAGTTAAGAATGATCTGAGCATGCCTGGAGAACCCAAGTAAGGCAAGTATGTCTGGGGTATATTGGGTAAGGAGTATGAAGAGCTGAAGACACTGTATTGAGCAGAGCCCACTTTATACAAGGCACTGGATGCCAGGCTTAGGGGTTTTAATTTGGGAGGTTTATTTATTTATTTTTAAAGATTTGTTTGTTCATTTATTTATTTATTTATTTGAGAGAGAACATGAGTGGGAGGGGCAGAGGGAGAGAGAATCTCAAACAGACTCCGTGCTGAGTGCAGAGCCCAACGTGGAACCTGATGTGGAGCTTGACATGGAGCTCCATCTCAGGATGCTGAGATCATGACCTGAGCAGAAACCGAGAGTCGGATGCTTAACCAATTGAGCCATCCAGATGCCCTAATTTGTAAGGTTTAAATAGAGCAATTACCTGATACAAATTCCTTAAAGAAAGTCACTGGCTAATGTGTGAAAAAGGAATAGCGGTAGAAGAAAGGTAGAAGCCAAGCACCACGGTGTTAGGAAACAGTAACAGCAGTCCACTTTGTAGTGATAGAGAGGGGCTTCATGGATTCAGGAGATAATTGTGGAGGTAGAATTGACAAGATTTACTGATGGACTAGACATAGGAAGGAGAGGAAAGGAAAGGACTTCTAAATATTTGCTTGAGCAACCAGGTTGACTGTGGTGCTTTGTATTGACATGTTAAAAAAACAAGGGGAAAGCAGGTTTTGCAGGTCTTGGAAATTTTGTTTGGGGTATAGTAATGAGATGCATATTAGAAAATCGAGTGGAAATATCAAGAGGCCAATTGGATCTAAAAGCCAATTTTGGGTAGAGTTCAAGGCTGGAGAAGTAAAACTCAGAATCACTAGAAATATGGATATTCTTTAAAGCCGTGGGATTGGATGACATTACCTAGTGAGAAGGTGTAGATAAAGAAGAGAAAGAGCCCCAGATCCATACTAAGGAGCCAGCGAAGGAATGACTAATAAGGATAGAGGCAAAGCCAGCAGTGAAATACCTTTAAGCCAAAACCAGAGAGGCTTTCTAGGAGGATAGAATGGGCCAATGCTGCTAAGTCTATAAAGATGAGAACAGAAATGTTGCTGTGGGATGCGAAAATAGGCAAATCATTGCTGATGTTAGTGTGCAATGTCAGTGGATGGAGGGCCAAAAAGCCTGTTGAAATGGGATGAGAAGAAAATAGGAGTGATGCAATAGAGGCAGAGAATATAGACAACTTTTTCAAGAAATTTTGCTGTGAATGGGACAAAATGTTATGGAAATTTTTTTAATGCACAAAACTAAAAGTTCTTTGTTTACAAGAATGATCAGTGGAGAGGGAAAAATTGATAATGCAGTATAAAGATAGTCTTATTTGCAGGAGGAAATTTTTTAAGGATCCAGAAGCTGATGTGTGTAGGGTGAAGTGAAGACTTTGACTTTTGATAGGAGGAGCCTGTCTTCCATTAAAACAGGCAGGAAGGCAGGAGGGCAGAAATTACAGTTAGAGGTTCAGGTAAACTGGTAGATTTCTTCCTGGGAAGATGAGAGAGTTTCTGTCTCATTGCATTTAATCAGAAAAGCTGAGGCAAGATTTCAAGTCTGGGTAACTTGGAAAATGATGGAACAAATCGTATGCATACCAAAAGAAAATCACCGTGGGTGTATAGAGACTTCACAGGGTATAGAGAGATGAGCAGAGGACTAAGAAGTGGAAAGTTACTTCATCTATCTCTGTTGAAAGTGCCCTCACAAGCTATGCATATCTTTCACATGGTAGAGGTTGGGGAAGGGGAGAAACATAATTTTGCACATTTCTAAAAGGAATTTTTAATATCAGTACTCAAAAATCGGTTGCAGTGATATATTTCATGACTTTGAGGAAAACAGGGAACACAGATGTAAATATATATATAAAGCTCAGTTATGTTAATTGGAATTGTACTTTTTACTTACCTATTTTTTAATTTAAATTCAATAAGCCAACTTATAGTATGTCTTTAGTTTCAGATGTAGTGTTCAATAATTTATCAGTTTCGTATAACACCCAGTGCTCATCACATCATGTGCCCTCCTTAATGCCCATCACCCAATTACCCTATCCCCCCACCAACCTCCCCTCCAGCAGCCCTCAGTTTGTTTCCTAGAGTTAAGAGTCTCTTATGGTTTTTCTCCCTCTCTAATGACTCCCATTCTGTTTTCCCTCCCTTACCCTATGATCCTCTGCTCTGTTTCTTATATTCCACAAATGAGTGAAATCATATGATAACTGTCTTTTTCTGATTGACTTATTTCACTCAGTATAATACCCTCCAATTCCATCCATGTCTATGTAAATGGTAAGTATTCATCCTTTCTGATGGCTGAGTAATATTCCATTGTGTGTGTGTGTGTATGTGTGTGTGTGTATCTCTGTGTGTGTATATACATATATGTATATATATATCCATATATATACATATATGAATATATATATACACCACATCTTCTTTATCCATTCATCTGTCAATGGACATCTCAGCTCTTTCCACAGTTTGGTTTTGGTTATTGTGGACATTGCTGCTATGAACATTGGGGAGCAGGTGCTCCTTTGGATCACTACATTTGTATCTTTGGGGTAATACTTACCTATTATTTAAAAAAAATTCAATGGAGTAAATTTGAAGATCTAATTGGCTTCATCAGACAATTAGACATCAGACAATTCAATTCATCTAGCAAGCAGAAGGGAACTCCAAAGGGCTATAGAAAGGGAAAGGTTTATAAAGTCAGGACAAGGAATTTATAAACAGAAAAAAAGGATTATTTCAGGTGTAATCACTTTCATTTGGATTTTAGTAGGTGGATTACCTCATCTTTCTTTGAGGGATGAAGAGGGCTCATGACAGATTACCTTATTGGTGCTGACCAGAAAATTACCTAACCGTAAGTTAAGACTCCCTTTCTGGATGTTGAAACTGAGTTAGGGTAGATATTAAGTCTTGGCTTACTGACTTGGGATCTTAACCTAAGTACAACCATTTTAGGCCTATGGTTTTCTTTTTAACGCTATATATATCCCCATTAACTGCCACAGAGTCCAGGGCCCTAATAAATATTTCTTGAGTGAATGAATGAATGAATGAATGAAGTGATTTGAAGAACTTGGAAAGCAAGGAACTACACTTTTCCAGGAAAGGTGGAATAGTACATGAAAGAAACAAAGCTTTCCTAAATGTAATGCTTAATCTCTAAATTTAAAACAAAAGAGTTCAGTTGAGAAGAAGCAGAGCTAAGGTAGAAATTCTTAGGAAATGCAACTCAACTTTTATGTAGTTCTAGAAATGACTAATCAGAGTAACTTAAAAGCCTCCAGAGAAGGTTGTGACCCTAGTTTACAATTTTATGTACCCATTCTAATGGTAGTATCCCACCATGGTTCTTGAGGAATGAAAGGCAATATGAATTAGTATATAGAAGCCTCGTTAACAAAGCGTCCTATTTAGTTCCTGAATAGAATCCTGACCATCATAGAGTATCTTCTGTGGCAGGGCATAAATTTGATATTCCTGCCTATCAAGTCTGATTCAAAAGTATCGGGTTTATTATGTGAAAAAAAATCTGCATTTAAGCATCATAGGTAGCAACATCTAACAATAGATTCTAGTTATTGTATGTTCTTGAAGAATGGTGAATGCCTTTAAGAATGTGCAAACAATATTATAGTATTGGTTAGGAGGTAAGTTACCAGTTTAGTAAATTTTTTAAAAGGGAGTTTGTAGGTTTTTTGGTAGGGTGCATTTAAAATCAGTTGGAGATTACACTGATAGCTTTTGCAGCATTGGGCAGAGCCAGTAGATGGTGGTCTTAAGTTGCAAGTTGCTATTACAGTAACACCTGTCAGCATGTGAAATAACTACTGCTTTCAACAAAATGTCAAAATTCACTTTTCCATTCATTGGATGCTGTAAATTGGAAGATGATGGCACAAGAGAACATTCTGAGATGGCATGTTAACTGTTATTTTTTAAAAACATAGTTTTCTTTAAAAAATCATAGGAAATGTATAACACAGCATTTAACATCATGCAATGCTTGTATCAGAATGTGATATAAATGGCTTTATCTATTGTTTATCTTTTCTTCAAGAATGAATGGGATTTTTAATTTCTTAATTAGAATGCTCTCTGTTGGAATTCCCAAAAACCAAGACCAACTCTAAGCTGTAATACCTAAATAAGATATCCACTTAAAATTCTCTATTGTTAAATACACTTTAGAGATTCAGTTGCAAGAGTGTTACAATACCTTGTAATTATGCAGACTGAGTAGAATTAAAGACTTTGGAAATTAATTTTGAGTTGAAATATTAAATTAAGTAGAATGTTTTATCATAATGGCATAATTTAAAACTAACTAAAAATAGCATTAATAATAATCATGATCACTCTCCTTTCATTAAGAGAAGAGATTTAGCACTAAATTATTAAATGATCAAATTTATGGTACCCAAGTTAGTAAAGATTTTGTAGTAGTGTAAATCATGCTACATGATTTCTGTCCAGTGACTATAGCAAATTAGTCACTCTAGTAAATTTTAGAGGATGTTAATAATACAAACACTTCAGTGCTGGAAGCTTTGGTAGAATGATACTGTTTACATCCTTGGACATGCAAATATTCCTTTTTTTTTTCTTCTAACAGTGTATTATCTAACTGCCATGGGTAGTAGCAGGGATGGACAACTACAACTTGAACAAAAGAAAAGGGTAAGCTTTTTTTTTTTTTTAAAGATTTTATTTATTTAACAGAGATAGAGACAGCCAGCGAGAGAGGGAACACAAGCAGGGGGAGTGGGAGAGGAAGAAGCAGGCTCATAGCCGAGGAGCCTGATGTGGGGCTCGATCCCATACCACTGGGATCACGCCCTGAGCCGAAGGCAGACGCTCAACCGCTGTGCCACCCAGGCGCCCCGATAAGGGTAAGCCTTTTATTTTTATAAACCAACACTTTATGAGAAGTGATTTCTGCTTTCCAACATTAACCTTTGGCCTCCTTCTATTCAACAGTCTTCTGATTTTACTATGAAATTGTACTGTCTGTGTTCTAAGCAGAACATATGTTGCTCATTTTCTTTACCGATTCTCAGATCAACTCAGTTTTACTCTATAAACAAAAAAAAAGGGAAGAAACTATTTTCTTTTCAGCTTATTTAAAATCATCCTAATATATATACATGATTTTCCCACCATAATTGAATTTGCTGTACCAATATATGAGTTTTAAAATGGGCAAGCAACCTAAAATAGAAAGCAAACACACATCAGCCTCTTGAGTGATAAGGGTGGGGTTGGTGTTAAGGTAAAGGGAGATTTGCTTTATTTTATATGTTTCTTAATGAAAGTTTTTATAGATGCTCTAATGTACACATATGCTATACATTTGTCTATATTTAATAACTTTAAATGTTTCCTTCCTCTTTAGCCATGGATATGGTTTTTGGTACCTCATCTATATTTTAGAAAATTATCAGATCTGAGAATCCCAAAAGTCATGTAATATTGCAATGGATTAATACATGTATAAAAATGTTACGAATCATCCAAACCACTCTTTAGAACTTTGTCTTTCATAGTCAAAATATCAATGTCTATGGAGGTTTTGTATTACAAAGACTGTATGTTACGTATCTGTTAATTCGTAATGCAATTTTTAGAAAATTGTGGGGAAATAAGTCACCTAACCAAACTTACCATTATGGGTTAATTTCTGAGGATGTTAGAATTATTCTGGGGGCGCCTGGGTGGCACAGCGGTTAAGCGTCTGCCTTCGACTCAGGGCGTGATCCCGGCGTTATGGGATCGAGCCCCACATCAGGCTCCTCTGCTATGAGCCTGCTTCTTCCTCTCCCACTCCCCCTGCTTGTGTTCCCTCTCTCGCTGGCTGTCTCTGTCTCTGTCGAATAAATAAATAAAATCTTAAAAAAAAAAAAAAAAAGAATTATTCTGGACCAAGAATGCTAATTTAGAGCAAACCAGTCACTTGTTACTTTTCTTTTACTTGGTAACATCTTGGCCATGAGTTTATCCTATCCCTTTAGCATTACCCAAATCATTTTGGCAAAATACATTTTGCAGCAGAATGTTCTCATTAAAAACACGGATTGAAGATGGTGTGGTGCAAAACCCAGGTAGTGCATTCTCTTTCACAGAGCTTTGGGGCGTCATTAACAAGAAGCTAGTTATTAATGATCACACATTCATTTATTTAGCATGTTCACTGTACTTTATAAAATGATGCATGAATAAAATCAACACAATTGGCATATCTATAGTATCAAAGTCACTATAGCTTAAGATAATTTTCTTAAAATACTAATTCAACAGCTGAGCTATTCAGTAGAGAACTACATACATCATACTGGGACATTTAACTAGACTCAGGAGTCAAACACACATCTGAAAACATCTTTCGAATCATTAGTATTGTTTCAGTAACTGCTTTGGCTTTTATGTAACTCAGGAAATAGGAAACCATAACATCGTAAATAGTGTTAAACTGAATCTATCCATGTAGCCAGAGTAATTTTAAGCCAATCATTTCTCATTAGGCTAATGCTAGTAAAGTTTCTTATTCGATAATTTTTTTTCTTTTTTCTTATTTTGGCTATTCAGTGGCCAATGAGGTGTAATAAGTTTCAGCAAATTGGGGCTGAGGTCTCTTAGGTTAGCTTTATTCTTTGCTGTAAATTACAGCAGCTTTATAACTGCTTAACACAGCTCTTGATTCAAGAAATGTCACACCTGAATTTTTTTGTTCAGGTTGAATGACTGGCATTAGGGGGAGAGAGAGAGAGAGGGAGAGGAAGAGCGAGAGAGGGAGAAAGAGAAAGTGCATACGCTCCTAGAATTCAGTATTAAACCTGCTTTCAGACTGTCAAACTGATTTATATTTTAACTGTTGAGCAGCTGAAGTGGCAACTAAATAGAATTTTAATATACTAGCATCTTCCCATATATTTTCTCTATGCAAGTTACAATTTGGCAAATTGTTAAATTTTTCAATGCACTCTGTGTACCTCCTGTTGACTTCGAATTGGATTTTGTATTTTGGACTTTATTTTTGATTTCAGGCTCAAAACCATGAGGTATGATTTAGATTACTTGCTTCTTGGACATCTGTTCCTTAAGCATTAGAAAGCCAGTCACTGCTATAAGGACCCTCGCTGATTAAGCAGCAGACTTACATAAGAAGACGGTATGACAATAAAAAGGGTACTAATGCAGAAGTCTCTCTTAGCAGCTTTGAATAGGTCAGCAAATGTGACCTGTTGGCTGTTGTCCTGTTTTTCTCATTGACAGTTCATTACAAAATGAGGTAGGTTATTTTTTTTTCTGACTAGATTAGCAAAAACAGAAAAGTAATTAATACATAAAGTACCAAATATGAAATATTACTCTGCACAGAGGCATTTCACACTTCATTGATTTCATGAGTAGGCCAGAGGTGCCAGAACAATAATTAATATGTTGTAAGGGAAAAATTATTATGCAAGGTCAGCAGCATTTGAAGACTTTACAAAGAAGAGGCATGAAAAGATATTCTGAAACTTGTTTCTTAAGTAGGGCTTAAAATGAATATTTGAAGAAATACATGGTTTTTCTATGAGAAATTAATCGGTGTTCTTCATTTATCACTGAAAGTATGCCTCTTTATGTAAGCATAATGTAAATCAATATACTGGCATTTGGGGAAAAACTGAATAAATATGTGTGGGTATGTGTAGACTTATGGATATCATTATTTACATTTCCAAACTGTCAATGAAATAGAAAAATTTTAAATTCAAGGAAATTCATTTATATATTTTTAAATTACTAACCAAAACCAATGTACTGCAAAAGATAAAAATCTCATAAAAGCAAAAATAAAAGCACCAATATCAAATCAGCCATAATCCTACAATGCTGATATAAAGATGTTAATATTTTGGGGGCACCTGGGTGGCTTAGTCAGTTAAGCAGCTGCCTTTGGCTCTGGTCATGATCCCAGGGTCCTCGGATCAAGCCCCGTGTCAAGTGCCCTGCTCAGTGGGGAGTCTGCTTCTCCCTCTGCCCCTCCACCCCACTTGGGCTCTCTTACTCTCTCTCTCAAATAAATTAATAAAATCTTAAAAAAAATAAAGATGTTAATATTTTGGTGTATATCCTTTCAATATTTTCTCTCTCCTAAAATATATATTTTTAATGGGATACTGCAATGTTGTTTCTCATTGTGCTTTTTCACTTATTATATGATTATTCCCTTATGTCATTCAGTAGTTTTCTACAATTTTTTAGTGGCTACATAGTGCTTCACTGGATATAACATAACGTATTTAAGCAGTCTTCTGTGGATGGGCAGACAGTGGTTTCCAATTCCTAACAAACTGCAGTACTCATCCTTAGAGTCATAGTGTGATCAAGACTTTTGGACACATCTCTAGAAATGGGAATCCTGATTGCTTCACAGGTATTTACAAATTGTCCTCCATAAAGGTCATCTCAGTTTGCCCCCAACACAGTGTCTGTTTCAAAATCACTTTCAGTGGTGATTTTAAGCTCTTCTTTACTCTGATGTCATGTAGTAAGTAATGGATGTTCCTGGATTAATTGAAGATGATTGAGAGAAAATCTCTTGAAAGACTTTCAGAAGCAAAATGTTCCCAGTGATTATCTTAAGACCAAAATAAGTAAGATCATTTAATATCATATTTTTTAATACCCAATTGAAAACTACTAATAGCTATCATTTACTGAGTGGTTACCATGTATCAGTGATAACTTGGCAACAATTCTATGTGCTTTACATCAATTATTTTATATTTTATCCTCACAGTCATCCTGTGAAATAAGTTTATTCTGCTCCTTTTAAAAACAAGGAAGCCAAAATTCAGGTAGTTTATGAACAAACTGCCTAAGGTCACACAGCTAGTTGGTGGGGAGCTGAGATTTGAATCCAGAAGCACTTGATTTAAAAGTTCATATTTCAGGGGTGCCTGGGTGGCACGGCGGTTAAGCGTCTGCCTTCAGCTCAGGGCGTGATCCTGGCATTATGGGATCGAGCCCCACATCAGGCTTCTCCGCTATGAGCCTGCTTCTTCCTCTCCCACTCCCCCGCTTGTGTTCCCTCTCTCACTGGCTGTCTCTGTCTCTGTCGCATAAATAAATAAAATCTTTAAAAAAAAAAAGTTCATATTTCAGCTACTGTAAAAAACAGGAGAGATCTTAAATTTGGGATTCTGGAAGTACCACACCTTCAAATATCACACATTGTAGCTTATCTGTATACTTACAACAACCATCTTTTTCCTCAATCTATTGTCATTTTGGTATTATGATTGAAGATGTCTGCTTGGATCAACCATGGATTTCTACCACCTGGACCTGTGCTAAGAATCAGTGGGTCTCATTTCTCAAACATGAGGTGCTAGGAAGGTTGGCGCCAGGTTGGCAGAGCAGGTCCCATCCTTTCTTAGTGCATATGGCTCTCTGGTGTAGAAAGCTACCACTAGTTCCCTGATGTTCTCTCCTCCACTCACAAACTGGAGTCCATATGATAGTGTGACTTTCTTGTTAACCTCCTTTCTGTGAATCTGAGATTATATAAAGAAGGAAAAGGCCAGAAAACTGGGAGCAGACACTGTGTTGAGTCTTTCCTTGAGGCACCAGAACATTGTTCTGAAATTGAAACAGTGGGCTGGGGCCTCTCTGAGAGGATGGCTCTCTGGTGACATAGTTCTGGGAGGGCTAGGATGGGGAGACAGGAAGACGATATGTTCCAGACAGTATTCAACCCCAGATAACAGTGGGAGTTCATAAAGGGAAAGGAAGAAAGTACTCTCTATTCTGGATATGGAGCTCAACAAAGTAACATAATTAGGACCAGAAATTGTCCTATTGTGGCATTCCAAATGTATACTTGAGCCTCTGTCCTACTCATTATGAATCTTTATCCTTTCCTCTCCCTCTGCTCCCTCTCTCATCAGCAGGCTAAAGAGAGGATACATCTCTAGCTTAAGCTTGGGGCTTTTTGGCACGATGCTTGATTGTCTCGGTTTCCTCTTGGCAGATTTAAATTGTTAGAGAAATGAAACTCGTTTGAAAACAGTAGGCCCTGGCAGGCACTCTCCCAGGCATTGCCCAGGACTCCAGGAACAGTTGTCAACTTGCATGGCATTTGTCTAGGTTGGGTTTGATCTTATTCTCAGATCCCATATGGTAAGAAATAATTCAATTTTAAAGTTTTGTGTGTTTTGTGGTTGTGTGGATTGAGGTCAGAAAAGGGAGAGAGGTTGCTGCATATGGAGTTTGTAGATTTTTTTTATATTAAAACTAAAACAATGAAGATGGGAGATTAAGGAGAAAATTCTCTTATTTGCATGAACATGAGACAAAACCGAACAGGATATTTTTTACTTTCTCTGAATATAAATCTTTATTTAATTATGATACCCTTAATTGTAAGGTGTGGAAATATATAATGCCGACAACTAATATGCATATATGATAGTTTAGAGATTAAAAATACATTCATTGTCCTTAGTTTAAAACAATAGTATATAAATGAGGAAACAAAAGAAAATAGTACCATTTCTAGTAGTATTAGTTCTAACATAATCATTTATCCAACGTTTAGTTTATTTACTAGGGCATATGCAGCACTATATAAAGAATCTAGTGGTAGGTAATAATATGCTTAGCGTTAATGGTGAGATATTTTCCAGTCTATTTACAAGTTTTTCTTTAGAATTGTAATAGAACAGAATAATAGTAAATAACTAGAGTAAAAACACCCCCCAAAATACTGGGGATAAGTTTATAGATGTGCATAACTTTTATAACCAATTTCTAGTGAAACCAATACTGCTTTTGATTATGTAATTACAAATTTCACCCTCCTTCCTCTATCTTCATACACCCATGTGGGAAAAGAAATGAACACTTAGCAGCTGGGTCTGTGAACACAGAATGGATTTCAGAGCAACTAAATGTGTATGCTGCTCCAAAGAACATTTTAGGCATCATAAATAGCCAGTGTTTTAAACCACTAAATCCTCTGTCTACTACTCTGTGTAGTTTGGCCACTCTATCACCATTATTCGTTTTTGACACACAGTTTCCTTCTCTTATTTCAGAACCTCAAAGGGACAAATACTAGGTCCATTTCACAGACTCAATTTAATACAGACTAATATGCACAATGATACACACAAGAGTACCAGTGAAAACTTTCTGTATTTGGTGGTTTATGGAGTTAAAATAAGTTATCACCTGATACTTCAAACCTGACTTTTGACCTGGATTTCTTCTTTACATATCCAACCATCAGTTAGCCTGTTAAATGGAAGCTAACACAAAGTAGACTAAACTGGGGGTAGAGGACCAATCTGATTAAATCTAACAATTTGTACATCTGTGTCTGACTTTCATCGCTTCTTATGATTCTTATAAAGTACCTGCTGTTGAATGGGGGATTAAGCCCATTCCAATTATTGATGCTTTTTAACTTTACAGATGTCAAAGGCATTTCTTCAAACCTGTTCATTTCCAGAGCAAGGCTTTTCCAGATGGGAATTAGAAAGCAAGATTTGATAAAATCTGTTTCTCTATTACTCAATACAAAGGAATATTACAGTAGCACTCCTGTTTCTGCTAATCCGTTCATTTCAGGTTTGATTTACCTTTTTTGCCTTGATCTAAAATCCATGTGGCTTTATAGGATTTATATTGCTATATTCAGGTTTGGAATGAATCACAGAGTATGCATTTTAATATGATTTCTCTGATTCCAAAGCCAGGATTAACCTGTTGTTTTTTATTAAAAAGATTTTATGTTTAGATTTTAGAGGAAGAGTGTTAAATTTCTCTAGTTATTTATAAATAGACAAAAGAAATTATATTTGTTGATTATACTGATGGAAGAAAGAAAAAAGGGAGCATAATTTTATAGAGAACTTAAAATATTAATACTCAATATCAACTGTTACTTAAATAAGAGTGGAAGTTTCCTTAGCACCAAGCCTTCTATTACTCACGTTGACATCTTGCAAAGTTGAGACTACTGAGGCAGACCTCATCTGAATCATAGTAAAGAGAAATATTGATGCCGGGTTAGGTCTTAGAAATTAGATACTAGGGGTGCCTGGGTGGCTCAGTCGTTAAGCATCTGCCTTCGGCTCAGGGTGTGATCTTGGAGTCCTGGGATCGAGCCCCACATCAGGCTCCCCCGCTGGGAGCCTGCTTCTTCCTCTCCCACTCCCTCTGCTTGTGTTCCCTCTCTCGCTGTCTGTCTCTCTCTATGTCAAATAAATAAATAAATTAATTAATTAATTAATTAAAGAAATTAGATACTAAAAAACAGTTACTTTAGTGCTTAAAAAACAGAAGGAGACACTTTACTCTTTTCTCCCGTGGTACTTTTATTTTTACTTTTTAGCGAGGGGGCTCTGCTAAAATGCTTATGGGAGTAGAAAGATGCGATAGGGGTTCCTGATATTATTTTAAGGAACAATAGTATTGTAATAGCAAAACCGTAGAGATGCTTAGAATGTGACATGCAGTATTCTAAATCCTTTACGTATACCAACTCAGTTAATCCTCACAGCAGCCTCATGAGTTTGATACCATTATCTCCCTGATATAGAGAAGGAACTAAGGCACAGAGACCTGATGAAAATTGTGCAAGCTCATATGACTGATGAGTGACAGAACCAGGGTCCAAACCTGGGAAATCTGGTTCCAGCCCATGCTTTCAACCACTACCCTAATTATGCTGACATAGTCAGACCACTAGTTTCCGGTCCACCCAAAAAGTATGTAAAATAAATTAAACTCAATCTAATGAGAATACGGTAAAGCCAGGTGAGAAATTGAATAAACAACTGGTATGTTTTTATTTCCTCCCAACTCCCCTTCTTAATGTTAGACATTCCAGATATGGGTTCCACATCTGTAGATTTTAGAAACCGCTCGTGTGCAAGTCACTAGGGATTCAACCTGTGACCCAGAAGCTCTTTGGACTCATTACTATGTAGTTTCCCTTTGGTCTCACCCCACAATTGGGGAACAGAGATATAATGAGGAATTTAGTTGTGAAAACTTGACTCAAACAATTGATCAATGTTTGTGGAGGGCAGATATTGATTTTCCTAAGTTGGTGATGGAGGAAGGATTGAAATTTATGTACATATTGCTAAATAAAGGTAGAGATACTACACACCAAATTGAATTTTGGCAAGTTGAAAGAGGGAATGTTTACAAACAGGTCTAAATGCAAACTAGCAAGTAACGTAACCATTGTTTATTAAAATAAATTTTATTTAATATTTGAAATTTCTGATATTTACAGACAAACATCATTTTATTGTGCTTTGCAGATACTGCATTTTTTTGTAAATTGAAGGTTTGTGGCAACCCTGTGTCCAGGAAATCTATTGGTACCATTTTTCCAACAGTGTTTGCTTACTTCATGTCTCTGTGTCACATTTTAATAATTCTTGCAATACTTCAAACTTTTCCATTATTATTGTATTTGTTATGGTGATCAGTAATTAGTTATCTTTGATGTTACTATTGTAATTGTGTTGGGGCACCATGAATTATGCCAAAATAAGACCAGTGAACTTAATCGATAAATGTGTGTGTTCTGACTGCTCCACTGACCTGCTTTTCCCCAGTCTCTTTCCCTCTCCTGGGGCATCCCTATTCCCTGAGACACAACAATATTGACATTAGACTATTTAATAACCCTGCCCTCTAAATTTGAGTGGAAAGAAGAGTTGCACGTCCCTCACTTTAAATAAAAAAAACTAGAAATGATTGAGCTTAGTGAAGACGGCCCATCCAAAGCTGAGATAGGCTGAAACCTAGGTCCCTTGTGCCAAACACTTAGCTAAGTTGTAAATGCACAGGAAAAGTGCTCAGAAGTTAAAAGTGCTACTCCAGTGAATGCATGAATGGTAAGAAACAAAACAGCCATACTGCTGATGTAGAGAAAGTCTGAGTGTACAGAAGTATAGTATAGAAGTATAGAAGTATAGATCAAGTATAGGAGATCAAACCAGCCACAACTTTCCCTTAACTCAAAGCCTAATCCAGAGCAAGGCCCTAATTCTCTTCAGTTGTAGGAAAGCTGAGAGATGTGGGGAAGCTACAGGAAAGTTTGAAGCTAGCAGAGATTTGTTAGTGAGGTTTAAGGAAAGAAGCCAGCTCCACAGCATGAAAGTGGAAGGCAAAGCTGCAAGTGATCCACAAGATCTAGCTAAGCTAATTAATGAAGATGACTACATTAAATAGATTTTCAATGTAGGAAAAAGCAGCCTTATATTGGAAAAAGATGACATCCAGGACTTTCATAGCCAGAGGGGAGAAGTCAATGCCTGGTTTCAAAGCTTCACTGGGTGTTATACTGAACTGATGAATCACTGAGCATTATATCAAAAACCAATGATGTACTATACATTGGCTAGTTGGATTTAAATAAATTAAAATATTGTATATATAATATACATATTTATACAGCATTAAGTATATATATTATACATATAGTATATAAGTGTATATCATATATATATTATACTATATATTATATATATAGTTTTAAGAATAGTCTCCATATCCTGTGGCAACCTATAAAGAAATTCATTCCAATTTACTATTTTGCTACTTGCCTTATACCAATTTTACTGTTTTATCTGCATCTGTTATATAAGGATGTATTTTTTCATTTTTCAACTGCCATAGTAATGCTGCATAACAATCACAAAACATCAGTGCTTACAACAATAAACACTTATCTTTTGCTCACACTCAAAAAATTATTCTACTCATTAAAAAAAAAAGCTTCAAAGGACGGGATGACTCTTGTTAGGTGCTAATACAGCTGGTGACTTACAGTTGAAGATGATGTTGTGTCCCATTCTGAAAATCCTAGGGCCATTAAGAATTATTCTAAATCCACTCTGCCTTTTAAATGGAACAACAAAGCCTGGAGAGCATGTCTGTTTACAACATGGTTGACCGAATATTTTAAGCCCACTATTGATACCTGCTGCTCAGACAAAAAGATTCCTTTCAAAATATCACTGCTCATTGACAACACACCTGGTCATCCAAAAGCCCTGATGGAGATGTACAATGAGATTAATGTTGTTTTCATGCCTGCCAGTGTAACATTCATTCTGCAGACCATGGGTCAACTTTCAAGTCTTATTATTATTATTTAAGAAATACATTTCGTAAGGCTGTAGCTGCCAAAGGTAATGATTTCTCTGTTGAATCTGGGCCAAGTAAGTTGAAAACCTTCTGGAAAGGATGCACCATTCTAGATGCCATTAAGAACATTTCTGATTCACAGGAAGAGGTCAAAATATGAACATTAACAGGAGTCTGGAAGAAGTTGATTCTAACCCTCATGGATGACTTTGAGGGGTTCAAGACTTCTGTGGAGGAAGTAACTGCAGGTGTGGTAGAAACAGGAAAAGAGGGGTGCCTGGGTGGCTCTGTCAGTTAAGCATCCAATTCTTGGTTTCAGCTCATGTCATTATCTCATGGGTGGTGAGATCAAGCCCTGCATAGGGCTCCACACTGAGCAGCTAAGCAGGGAGTCTGCTTGAAGATTCTCTCCCTCTGCCCCTACCCCCACTTGTTCTCTCTCTCTCTTTCTAAATAAATGAATAAATAAATAAATCTTTTAAAAAAATAGCAAGAGAACTAGAATTAGGAGTGGAGCCTAAGATGTGACTGAATTGCTGTGATCTCACAATGGAACTTTTATGAGTTGCTTCTTATGGACGAGCAAAGAAAGTGGTTTCTTGAAATTCACTCTACTCCTGGTAAAGATGCTATGAAGATTGTTGCAATGACAACAAAGGATTCAGGGTGTTGCATAAACTTAGTTGATAGAGTAGCAGCAGGGTTTGAGAGAACTGACTCCAGTTTTAAAGGAAGTTCTACTGTGGGCACAATACTGTCAAAAGCCTCACATCCTCCAGAGAAACTGTTCTTGAAAGGAAGAGTCAATCAACGCAGCAAACTTCATTGTTACTTAATTTTAAGAAATGGCCACAGCTCTCTTCAACAAATGGTATTGGGAAAACTGGAAAACTACATGTAAAAGAATGAAACTGGACCACTTTCTTATGTCATGCATAAAAATAAACTCAAAACACGTTAAGGGCCTACATGTTAAACCTGAGACCATAAAAATCCTAGAAAAGAGCACAAGCAGTAATTTCTCTGACACTGGCCATAGAAACATCTTTCTAGGTATGTCTCCTGAGGCAAGGAAAACAAAAGCAAAAAGAAACTATTAGGACTACATCAAAATAAAAAGCTTTTACACAGGAAAGGAAACAACAAAAGTAAAAAACAACCTACTGAATGGACGAAGATACTTGCAAATTATATATCTGATAAAGGGTTAGCATCCAAAATATATAAAGAACTTCTGTAACTCACACACACACACACACACACACACGCACGAAAAAATAACAAAACCCAAAAACCCCACAAAAAAAACAAAAAAACAAATAATTTAAAAATGGGCAGAAGGTAAGAACAGACATTTCTCCAGAGAAGACATCCAGGTGGTCAACAGACACATGAAAAGATGCTCAACACCACTCATCATCAGGGAAATATAAATCAAAACCACAATATCACCTTACACCTGCCAGAATGGCTAAAATCAAAAACACAAAAAACAACAGTGTTGGCAAGGACACGGAGAAAAAGGAATCCTTTTGCACTATTGGTGGGAATGCAAACTGATGCAGTCAGTGTGGAAAACAGTATGGGCGTTCCTCAAAAAATTAATAATAGAGCTACCCTACAATCCAGTAATTGCACTACTTGGTATTTACTCAAAGAAAATAAAAACAATAATTTTAAGGGATATATGCCCCCCTGTGTTTTATTGGCATTTTTGGGGGATTTTACTGACATTTTATTTGGCATTATTTACAATTGCAAAATTATGGAAACAGTCTAAGTATCCACTGATAGATGAATAGATGAAGAACTAGTGTGTACACACACACACACACACACACACACACACACACACACACAGGAATATTATCCAGCCATAAAAAAGAAAAATCTTGCTACTTGCAACAACATGGATGGATCTAGAGAGTATAATGCTAAGTGAAATAAGCCAGTCAGAGAAAGACAGATAGATGATTTCACTCATATGTGGAAATTAAGAAACAAAAGAAACAAACAAAGGGGGGAAAAAGAGGCAAACAAAAAAACAGACTCTAAACTATAGAGAACAGATGGTTACCAAGGGGGAGGTGGGTGGGTGGGAGATGGGTGAAATAGGTGAAGGAGATTGAGAGTACACTTATCTTGATGAGCACTGAGTAATATATGGAATTGTTGAATCACTGAAACTAATACTGTATGTTAACTACACTGGAATTAAAATTGAAAAAAAAATTGTTATAGCTACCCCAAACTTCAGGAACTACCACTCTGATCATCAGAAGCCATCAACATTGAGGCAAGACCCTCCATTAGCAAGAAGATTATGACTTGCTGAAAGCTCAGATCACAGTAAGCATTTTTTAGCAATGAAGTATTTTTAAATTAAGGTATGGATATAGTTTCTTAGAAATTGCTATTGTATACTTAAAAGACTATAGTATAGTGTCAATAGAACTTCTATATGCACTGGGAAATCAAAAACTTCATTTGACTTGCTTTATTGCAATATCTGCCTTATGGCAGTGGTCTGGCACAAAAACTGCAGTTATCGCCAAGGTACGCCTGTCTTAGGAAAGATCCCTTTCTTTTACTTGTATCTGGTGACTTCATTCAGATCGCTTTCTATGGTCTTTTTACCCAGTTTCTTACAAAGAAATCAAGCATTACTCTCTATCCTTAATGAAAGATGATTTTAAATTTAAGCATTTCAGTGCATCTGCAAAATAAAAATAAATCTGATGTGAAAAATTGTGATCTATAATTTTCTAAGGATGTACTCGTTTGTATTTTCAACTAGATTCTAAAGTCCTCAAAAAAAAAAGCTTCTTATTTACTATTTTTGTGTAATCCAGTCAACTCCACCTTCCCCATGCTCTCACCCCATTCTATATCCATAACAGTGATGTGCACATAGGAGATATTTAATAAATACGTGTTGTGTAAATAAACTGCTCTCCATCACTGAAGCCATTTGGGGGATTATTCTTTAAACGATAAAGGGGCTTACAAAGAATATAATAAGTTTCAAAACGGGGTTTGGGGCACCTGGTTGGCTCAGTCAGTTAAGCGTCGGCCTTTGGCTCAGGTCATGATCCCAGGGTCCTGGGATAGAGCCCCGGAATTGGACTCTCTGCTGGGCAGGGAATCTGCTTCTCCATCTCCTTCTGCCCTTCCCCCTGCTCATGCTCTCTCTCTCTATCAAATAAAACAAACAAACAAACAAACAAACAAAAAAAGTCGGGTTTGAATATAAATTAAGCATCTGTCTCCAGGTCTCTGATGTTGACCTCCAAACAGTGCTTGACTGTAAAGCAAACAGGTATATCAGTACATCTTCCTTTGTCAAAGGGGCTCAGAAGAGGTAATGAAAAAGAAGAGGTAATGTTGGAATTTGTTTTCTGGCTGCATGCTTTGCCTTTCAAGCACTAACTGAGCTGCAGCATAAGGTGTGAAATTAGGACAAATGTTCCAAATCCTAGAAAACGAGTATTTTATTTAACTCCATCCTGTTTAAGAAATCTGTTTCAGCATTGTAGGTTTCTAGAAGAGATTGGTGACTAAGGAGTGTTCAGGTTGAATTGGATAATCTTTGACAGTGAAAGCTAAAATAAATACTGGCACAGCGGAACAGCTTTGATAATGATTCTCACAGCAGTGTATTAGTAGTTTCAGACACAAAGGAAGAGTAAGTGTAAACTCTTAGCTAGTTTATTGTTTAAAGTCATAATAGCCCCAATGTTAAACACTGGGAATCTGCATTACTCTAATTTTCCAGGTTCCCCGGGTAAATTTGAAGTTTTCAAGGACTGGCAAAGAGGTAGCCCAGTCACATAGCGTAGAGGGGGGAACAAGAGAGAAAATGTTTGAAATGTTAAATATCCAATGAATAGTATATATAAGCTTCAGTTGTGAAAGATCTTTCTTGTTCAATAAGAAAAGACAGCTTAGGAAAACTAGATGGTTGAGGATGAAGTATTATTCTTATAGTATTTTCTATTTCCATCATTGATAAAGTAATACAGAACAGATTGAATTATTATAACCATGAACTCTCTTTATTGATTTAATATAAAATATGTAATTTGTCCTTCTGCCCTGAGAGTTCTGTTCCTCTGAGATATAACATGTCTTTAAATTATTGGATTAGATGAAGCCTCTAGCTGCTTGTATTCAGTCTTCAGTTGAGCTAATATTAATAACTGGATTCTTAAAAACCACTTTTAAAGGAGATCCTTTTTTCTTTTTTGCTATTTGAAATTTCTTTCCTTCACTTAACCAAAATTCTCCCTTCTTTTTTTTTTAATATTTTATTTATTTATCTGACACACAGAGAGAGAGAGAGAGAGTGCACAAGCAGAGGGAGCAGCAGAGGGAGAGGGAGAAGCAGGCTTCCCATTGAGCGGGAATATTGACTCGGGTTTGATCCTAGGATCCTGGGATCCTGACCTGAGCCGAAGGCAGACACTTAACCAACTGAGCCACCCAGATGCCCCCAAAATTCTCCCTTCCAAAATTAATTCATCTTGTGTAATTTGTGTGGAAGTAGAACGCTTACTTAGATGGCAGTGTTTTGAGTACTTTATATTACTGCACTTAATCTTCATAATAGTGCTATCAGCAATGTTACTAACTATCCCCATTTTACAGATGAGGAAACTAAGGCACAGAGAAATGAGGAAACTAAGGCACAGAGAAGCAACCTGCCTAGGGTCACACAGCTTATAAGCTATGTAGCTAGGCTTCAACTTCTAGAGGCCATCCTTTTAACCAATAAACAACACTCCATTCTTTGAGAAGAGAACACCTTGATCATATTTGTTTCCCACATGTTGGTCTCAGTGCCTAGTACTTGGTAAGTATTAACAAAAAAATGATAAAATTGAACACTTTTGAGCTCTAGAATGTCCCTCTCTTCATTTCTTTTCAGTTCTCACCTCTGCAGCCAGATCTACATCTTGTTCCTTCTTATCTGGGTAAGGGCTCCTCATTAATTTCTCCCATTTGACCTTCAATTGATACCAGTTTAAAGTATAGTTTTAAACTTTTCATTTCCTTGTTCAAAATTCTACCATGGATCCTCATTACTTTTGAACTGTTGTGTCTGGCATTCAAGGCTCTCTATTCCTTGGCTTAGCCTCTCTTAATTCTTATCTACCACAGCCCTGTACACACATTCAGTATGCCTAATTGTACCACTCAGTTTTGTCATAGAATGCCCTGTGATTTCACATTTATCCTCATCCATAGACCACCAAATGCTTTTCCTTTGCTATTGTGTGCTCCTGAGATTTTCAGTCCCCCATCTAATCTCCCATCTATGATTAAGGCTATTGATTCTTCAAGCTTCAAATCCAACATCAACATGTTAGTATCATGTTATCCACTGATTTCATTTGACTATATTTCTTCCCTCTTTTAAACCCCTAATAGGACTTTACCACATTCTGCTTGATAATAAATGTTTTTATCTTTTCCTTCTTATTAGGTTATAAACCTCTTGAGACCAGGAATTTTATCTTATCCATTGACTGACAATGAAACAAACAAAATCCATGTGTGTAACTGAGACTGTCACCAAATATCTGTCATTTTTCTTCCTTGAGGTCTGTTTTGAGAAATTTGCTATCACAAAATCATTATACTTCATAGCAGGAAGAGACCCCTGCAGTGAATTCAGTACCTGTCTTATTTACCAATAAAAAAATTGAGACATGGAGAAGTTATGAGACTTCCTGGACAGCAGTGCCTCATCCTTGTGACAGCTCATGCTCAATCCTGAGCCCTATTCACTACATTTTTAAGAGATTAAAAAAAAAATGTTATAGCAACAAGTTAAAGGACTTTAGAAGTTTCCAGATGGCTATCCTTTCATAGGCCCTGCTATGATTTGTCCAGCAGGAAGAGGCTAAAAAGTGTGGTAGGGGTATTAAGACCTTAATGTTGGAACTGTGGTTTGAATCTTCAAGCAAACTCTGACGAATAGTTTTTGTAGAGATTGGTTATTAAAAATAAAATAAAAATCAGTTCCTTATGTTGAATCTTGGTTTATACTTTAACCTGTTTTTGGTATCTGTTATATTTGTTGACATTCCCTCCCTCCTAAAAACAAAAAACAAAACAAAAACTGGCAGATATCTTGGATAGGTATTGTTACCCATTTTATGGGTAAAGAATCTCAAAGGAAGTGACTGCCAATATTAGGATTGTGACCTTAGCCAGGACATTAGCCAGGAGGGATCCTGCTCTCAGATGGTATATACTAGGCCATCCTGCTTCCTCAAGAGAAGGTAACTCTAACCTCTTAATGTGACTCTATGATATCCTAGGTATAATTTCATTAGCAATGGAGACTGCAAGTGACAGGTGCTAATAAGTCTGAAGTCAATGCTGCAGAACCAGCCACCACTGCCAACGAGCCGTGGCTTGGTTCAGCTTGGTTTCCCCATGCACTTTCAGGTGATGGAGATGTCATGCTTTAACATGGCCAGTTATGCTACTAATGGCAATCTGTTGTACCTTCCTAAATGAGGCATTGATGCCCATAGGAGCAAGCACTTCCAGACACTGAAAGAGTAGAACAATTTGGGAAGTTGTGATAATGACATGGAATGACATTGAGAACTGCCTCTCCTGAAGGATACAGGCACATGATTTTGTAAGGTAGTATGTAAAATGCTTGCCCATGTTTGTATGAGGAAAGGAAGAATTGAAGCAGAGGGAGGAATACAATGAAATTTGTTTTTATATCTTGCTGTTTCATGTTTCAGCACGAACAGCATTTCAGGTTAAATCCAAACTTCTCACAGTTATTCAAGGTGCCCCCACAATCTGATCTACCCACCTTACCACTTCTGTCATTTCTTCCCTTCACATCCCACCAGCTCGAGTCAACACAGACCACTCACTGTGCTCACTACATGCTGATTCAACAAAATTCAAATAAACATATGTGTTCAATGTCCACCATATGCTTGGAATTTTACTAGAAACTAAAGAAGAAAGAAGGAGGAGAAGTCTTGCTTCTGCCCTTAAGTAACTGGAAATCTAGTGGGAAAGATAAGCAAGTACATAAGTGAATCTGATATGAAGCAGTAGCAGTGGGAAGGGCAAACTGCAGAAGGGTAAACTTGGGCTTATGAGGACATTAGAGAGAGAGAGAGAGAGAGAGAGAGAGAGAGAGTGTGTGTGTGTGTGTGTGTGTGTGTGTGTGTGTGTGTTTAAAGCAGTGGGAGTCCCTAAGAGGTTTCGAATAGGGAGTGAATGATCAGAACATGGGGTGGACATTATGAAAAATAAAATGAAGAGACAGATATTAAAATTAAGGAAGCCAAGTAAGATGTAATAGCAGTTCATGTGGGGTATGATAAGGACCTCCAAGGTAATCACTGGCAGTAGAAGTGAGATGGAAGGGATGAAGTCCAATAACAGTGTAAAAATGCTGTTCTATCACAGTGGCTAAGCATGTGGATTACAGAGTCAGACATGATTTGCACTGTCTCTGCCATTTATTAGCTTTGTCGCCTTAAATGAATTAATAAGCTGGTTTATGTATCATTATCCTCAACGAAATCATCTTGGCCTCCAAATTAGAAGTGCGTTTTGAGTTCACAGGAAATAAGCCTTATAGAATGCCTGGAACAGAGTTAGCATTCAGTAAATGTTAACTGACATTATTATTGTGCGTGAGTTTTAAGGAAGATGGCTGAAGAATTTGGTCAGAATATCCTCCCCCTGATATATTTTTTAAAGAATTTCTTTCCACTTTCCTCTCTGCCTTGTTGGAATCTTCCCATCTAATTGCATTTCCACTATGAAGAATCCCTTGAATGGTCCTGTGCACAGTGATCTTTCCTGTGTCTGAGTTCCTAAAATAGTATATACCCCATTATGCTATGAAGTATTTTGCTCCCTTCCTTATTTCAATTAATTTATACATTCCTTCAGGGTTGGTGCTTTTTCTTATATTATTTTGTATTCTCCATTGCACCTGCATCAGCTTGCAAATTTGACCATGATAAAAATTTGTTGATTGCTTAATATTGCTAAATATGTCAATTCCTATTTACCAGAATTCAGGGAAATTATAACTCAGGTTAACCATAGAAAGCAATTTCACTTTGGCTCAATTCTTCGTTCTGGAGCTCACTCATAGATCCTCTCCTTGAGGTCTTTAAAAGGACAGTAAGTTAAAACTATTCCTGCACAGAGTGGTGATAAAGGCTGGGCACCACTGGAAAAGCAGAAGAGCTCCAACCGGGGGCTGAGCAGGCACAAGCGTTCCATCTGGCTAAGGAACAAACCAGGAAGCAGTCGATTCTAGGGACCATTCTATAAACACCCACGATGAATATTTGAATTTGATTCTAACTTTTTAGGGCAAAGATACCCTTTTCAATAGTAGCTAATCTTTATTCCACAGCTCACTGTATTCTAAAAGAGGCTTACAATTAATTGGCCTGGAATGGGGGCTGTCTCAAGGAATCTCTCTCTCTTTTCTTTTTTAATGGCAGATGCTAAGATGCTTCTGTAGCAGAACTAGAGAAAAATTAAAGATTGGCTGAATTAATTTCCTCTCAATCCATTGAGTTGGTTTATTTGGCCTCGTATTAGTAGAACTACATATGTAATTTTACAAAACAACATATGGAATATGTTGAGAGTATGAATGTGTTATGTGGGCTACAAGGGCATCAGAGGAATGTTGGTTTGAAATGTGCACTTTAATATAGATTGATACCATAGAGTAGAATGTCTTGAAATTGTATTGCAGATGTCTGCTAGTAATGACTTTATGTATTTTTCATAAAAGATTTAAGCAGCATATTTAACAAATTATCTATGATTTCTTTTTTGTTCAATGTAGTATCTTCTAGTTCATTTAGTATAAGTATTTTAAAACTCATCTGTAATTGTGTAAGGAAAGACATCACCTAAAAGGAATTCAAAAAAATTGAACTGGCATAGCTCCTGACAGAATACTGAAATAGCTGTCTTTCCATCCTTCTATTCACTCTTATATCAGACTCCCCTGAATTTTTATTCTGTGAGAAGTACTGTTAGTACTCCTATGCAACAAGATGGTTACTCAAAGAAAACATGACTGATTTATTCCTGTTCAATTGGGTTGCAACGCTAAAAATCTATAAAACAATCAAAATGGTGGTAGGCCAAAATAAGAAGGGATAAGCAGTTGCTGACTGATGTTAATCTGACAGATTTTAAGTATATTTTCTATAAAAACGGTCAAATGCTTTGCAACAGTCTCAGTTGTGGCATTGCATTGTCTGAGATTATATAAATATATGTATGTATTAATGTATATATCTTTATTGCATATTTAGTGTATTATTTGTATTGCATATATGTAAATGTGTATATATGTATATACATATATGTCATATGCCATTACTTGTGGCATTAACTATCTCATAATGAAAGTGTTAAGTGCAACTTCCAAGTAACATGATTTAAAGAAAAAATTGCCTGCCTGCACTTCATCTCTTTCTCCATTCTTACAAAATGGAACTTGGACTAGAGCCAATCTTATCTAATGCAGACATCCAAGGTAATGGAAGAGTAACAAGAGATCTCTAGGGAAAGAGCTTCCCCACCAGCCTGGAAGGACTCACCCCTGGACCTTTAATTAAGAAAGAAAATTCCATTTTCTTTGAGCCATTGAATTTTAGTCTTTTTGTTATACGTACTTAATATATATCCAAAGTAATATATTTGCCATTTTGCCATTTTTACTTGTACACATTCTTCTCTTTTTACTCCTGCTTCCTCAAAGTTTTTCTTTCATACCCCCCAACATAAATATTTTTTGAAAGCATGCAAAATAACCCCTAATTTGGAAAGAAACAACAAAAGAAGTAAATTTGCAGGTTAGTTTTTACTGCTGACATAGATCTTTGAAAAAATATTGCAAAGTCACTCATTTTTCTCAAACTTTATTGTCAGATACAAATCTGATCATTTCTTCTTGACTGTTACTAATCACAGTGATGGTGCTAAAGATAACAGTGGGGATGTTAGGTGAGGTAGGACAATCTAGGGAGGGAAAATGAGAAGAAAATTGAAGGTAGCTAGCTGTTCTATCTCTACCAGTGAACTTGGGAACATTTCTTGTAGCAGATAGATTTTGGTCTATCTTTTGGCTTGGATAATGCATCTCTTACATACCCCTTGGTTGGTATAGAAGTTGCTGGGGATAAGCTGGAAGACCAAGTGGTTTTCTAGGAGTAAGAGTATAATAACATAGACCTTTTCACTTTAAGGATCAAAATGATTAGAATGTCTCTGATGAACTTAGATGGCCCAGACTATGAAAGAAATATCCAGGTCTTCTCCACACTCTTTTATCTCCACATTATGCTTTTGTTTTCAAGATATGATTGTTTTATTAATTTTTAAAAACTAATGTTCACATATTTGGCCATAATTTTCTTCTGCTCCATGGAATCTTTTTCTTAGATTTCTTCATCTGCCATTTATTTTTTTCCTGTTCTTGAGCCTCTTTTGTCTTTTAATTGGCAAAATACTTGAGCTGAAATATTTACATATTTCAACACAATTAGAATCAAGAATATCCTCTATTTAGCAGAATTTCTCTAGTCTTATCAATAGCCTCAGTACCTACAGATATTATTTCTCAACTAAAAATATAGTCTACAGAGGAGAGTCAATTTTAATCTTATTAATCAAAAATGTAATTTTAAAGAAAATTACAGGCATTTTTATTAAAAATTTAAAATTATATAATATTAAAAAATGTATTCTTCTGAAAAATTATTCAAATAACACAGGGTTAGAAACAGATACAGTTAATAATATGCATATGAACCAAGAATAATAATTATCTTGGTTTTGGGGGGTTTTTTATGGTTTTTTGGTGACTTTCACCCATTTCTCCCAATCCCTGCCTCTGGAAACAACCAATATGTTCTCTGTTTCTGTAAGTTCATATTTTTTATATTCCACATATAAATGAAATCATACAGTATTTGTCTTTCTTTGACTTATTTCACTTAGCATAATGCCCTTAGAGCCCACCTATGTTGTTGTAAATGTCAGGATATCCTATTTATTTTTGAATGTTTCATATAAAGATATTTTTATTTTTGTTTAATGTATACAGATATGTTATTCTTATATTTTTAGCAAGACTTTTTTTTTGAAATGAGCTTTTGAATAGAAATATTTCATTTGGATACCAATATAATAAAACCAAATTGTATGTCAACATGTATATTTTGAAGAAATTATATAATTTTAAATACTTTTTGTGCCCTATTTGATTCTCAAAAATATCCTGGTTTGGGATTCTTATATGGTCCCACTCCCTAGAAGGTTTGTGTGTGAGGGACTTTAACTCAGCACGACACTGAAACCAATGGAGTGACCAAGAAAAGCTGGCTTCAGGCAAATCAAATGATTTAGGAACCATTCTGAGCCTTTCACTGTAATATAACCTGCTTGGGTGCAAATTAAAAGCAGTCTGTCAATAAAAACGTGTAATAGTGACAGCCCAGGCTTCATGTGGCAAGAAACAGACACAGTGTAGAAGTAGGAATAAAGAGCCTACTTTATTTCTCCCTCCACTAGCTCCCATCTCCCCTGTGCTGCACTAAGAAATGGCCACCACCCTTGTGGTGGTACCTCATCTCTGTCATAGCAGGAGTGGCCTCTTCTTGTGGGATGAGTTCTTTCTTTCTCAGGACATTCTTTGGTCCTTTATGTAGAGAATACTACTGGGACTGACCCATGTTTTGTCTGGATAACATCGGACACATGACCAGATAGGTCCGTGCTACCAGCTGTGGTTTATCTTCAAATAGAAACCCCGTTCCCCAACATGCATGAAGTGAAGTGGTGAAATGAAGTGGTGCTTAATAACTGGGAAAATGCTTTATATGAATCTTAAAGATTCAATAAGAAATCTTGGAAAACAAAGCCATTATTATCAAACTGCTTTTTAAAAATTCTGTTTATATTCCATATATTTCCCAAAGTAAAACATTACCACTGCTATACTTACATAGTCATTAGTTCATTTTGAGTGCTCGGAGATCTAGATTGAGTAGAGTTTGTACCTCAAATGATTGGAAAATCACTCCCATGCCCTAGAAAAGCCAGCATTGATCAAGTGAACAGGGCTTTCTTCCTAAGGCGTGCACCTAAGCATGATGCCAACACGTTTACTTCATGTGAGTGATGTTGTGGTCCCCAAAGGCTTTATTTCACATCCTGCTTTCATTGATAGGAAGCATTTACTTACTCATTATAAGGACCCTTAAAGGGACAGCATGTTTATGGAAGAAAAAAAAATGTCCACTTAATAAGAGACCTCAAACTAGGCTTCTTTTGCTCATTTTGTAGGTACTATTAAAATAATCTGAAATAGTCCAGCTCTATAATCCTTGAAAAGCTATTTTTCATCATTTTCCCCTTAGTAATTTACAAATATTTATTCTTTATACCCACTTTGATGTCAATTAGCAGATATTACTTATATGTTTACTTCTTCAGTTAACTCACTTGTAAAAACATATGTTTCTATGGGGATTATGCTTTCATGCTTTCTTTATGCAGCTCTGGCAAGCCCCTTTCCAACTAGGTATATGACACTTCACTCTTAACAGAGATGATGTTATAGAATATTCACAAACCAAAGTTTAAGCAATTAAGGGGACACTGATTTCCATAAGTGACCACTGAAAACCTGGATGTTGGGGCATGTGGGTGGCTCAGTCAGTTAAATGTCTGCCTTTGGCTCAGGTCATGATCTTGGGGTCCTGGGATTGAGCCTGCTTCCCCCACTTGCCCTCCCCAACTCCACCCCTGCTCGCTCTCTCTCAAATAATTAAATAAAATCTTTAAAAAAAAAAGTCTTCTTAAACCTGAAAGAAAACCTGACACCAAGTGTCAGAATTTTGTCTGAGCAAGGTAGAAATGCCTTAACTTTGAGCCTTTCTATCTTCATTTCCTTATTTGCCTTTAAAAGAGAAAGAGAACTGTACTAGTTTGCTAGGGCTACCATAACAAAGTACCACAGACTGGGTAGCTTAAACAACACAGATTTATTTTCCCACAATTCTGGAGGCTAGAGAAAATCAAGGTATTGGCAGCACTAGTTTGTTCTAAGGTCTCTTTTTGGCTTGTGGATGGGCATCTTCTCCCTGTGTCTTCACATTTCTTCCCTGTGTGTGTGTCCATGTTCTAATCTTCTTATAAGGATTAGGGCTCAGTCATATTGATTAAAGCCAACTCTCATTTTAGCTTAATTACCTCCTTAAAGACCTTGTATCTAAATAGTTACATTCTAAGGTACTATAGGTTAGAACATCAAAATATGAATTTTGGGGGGACACAATTCAGTCCATAATAGGAACTGTGCCTATTACTTTTATTTTTCAATAACAGTACTTTAAAAAATGACATTCTTTCTCCTTCTTGCACTGTAAAAGCAATGGAACATGTTTAAGACCACGGGACATCTACATAGGTAAGTGTAAATCTTGTTGGCATTTTAATTTTCTCACTGGAAATCTTGTTTCCATGTGTAAGTACTGAAGGTTCTGAGAGATTTCTTTCATTATTGCTCTCCTTATGAAAGCAGCTGTTCAATGAACACGGCATATTTTGTTACCTCATCAAGAAGCAGAGGAAGATTATGTTGTGATCAAGTCTTGTATGGCTATAGTCAATGCTTTTCTGATTGTCTGAGCCCCAGTGATTGATTTAATAGGTCTACTCCAGGGCAGTTACTCATCCCAGATATTTGTCCAACTCAAAGCTCCATGTTATTTATGTAAACGATGCTTTATATGCCTTCCATGAAGATAAATCCAAGTTGACAGAACTGTTTAAGAGATGAGTGTGCCAACCAATTGGGATTATGATCACAGAATATATCTATATCAACTTTCATGTTACTTCACTGGCAAATTGGGAGCTTTGGAGGATAAGAGGATAAGATATGATTGGAAGAATCTATTTTCTACTCTGAAGGTAGTATTTTGACATTTTGGAGGACTGCGCATCTAGAAAGACTTCCGAATACAAACAAAGAAAAACAGGCTTGGGAACAGATTATTTGTCTCTGAAAAAATGAAAACACCTCTAAACCATGGGGAAAATAAACCAGAGTCATTTAGACATACCCAGCATTTGGAAAATGTTCTTATGTGTAATGAGTTATGCATTTTTAGCTTTGGCCAGGTATTTTTTCTTTTACATGGCAGAATACGAGCCTTATGTGTTCTTTATACATGTGGTTGTTAGAAGATCAAAGGGTTACATCTGCTTTGAGCATGATGAAGTGACATCTATGAATTGTCCCCTTCTTTTATAAGAAATCATCCAAAAGCCAAAAAAGAATGAGGAGGAAAAATTAATGCAAACTTGATCTCTGATAGAACTGGGAGATACATGAAATCTGAAAACAATAACAATAAAGTAGGAAAAAAGTTAACAGCCAAAAGCAATAAAAGGCTTACTGGGACAGATAAACATGTGAAAAGAGGACTTGCATAGTGACAGAGCTAAACAAAAGCTCAACACAAATCTCTCAAATATGTTCCACTGAAATATAAAATAAGAGATATTTTATTTGCAACAATGGGAATAGGGAATATCTCTGGATGCTCAGGGTTGGCTGAGGAATCATGAACAATCCATGATTGCAGAAAGTAACTCTGGCTGTAGGAAAGAGGAGGAGGACACTTTATATTACTAACAGTGCTGCAGTTTGTTAACAGGGAAGATGTAAAACCTAAAATAGGAGGCAATTCTGTCATAAGCAGAACTGCTGGGAGCCTACAACACAGCTTTAACCACTCTTCCACCAAAACCTTCCTCAAAGGGCTAATGGGAAGGGTGCTCATTTGAAAGGTGAATGATAATGCTAACAGGAACCAGCACAGACTCTATAAATGAAGCTGTTACAAAGGGGAAAAAAAAGAGATAAAGAAACAGGAAAAACAAATAACAGGTGAAGAATATTCACCAAGAAAAATATACCATGAATTACTAAAGAATTAGTAAAACAAAATTAATTAAGAATTAGTAAAACAAAACAAAACAAAAAAACCCTTAATGAGACAATCACAACTGAAAAAATAAAAGGACAGAGTAGAGATATAAGAGCTCAGGAAAAATGCCCCTCCAGATATACTCCTCATCCTTGTCCACCCTTATCTGTGCTCCGGAAAGCTGACCTCTGAACTACTTCAAAAGTTTCCCTTTTCTAGCTTCTAGACGGGCTTGGCCAACAGTGAGTACTGCACTAATCTTTGACGATTCCCTACATTCTGCCTTCACCTTTGTAAAAATCTCTTTATTAATTTTCTTCAGTTTGACCATGCCATCTCTTTTCTGCAAAAATCCTAACTGATAAGATGACGAAAATGGCAAAGCTGAGCAATGAAATGGAAGGGGAAAAATTAAATACTATGGAAATGAGCCAGATTAGAGGCAGCACAAAGGAAAACTGTGCCTTCTGAACAGACGCACAATTAAGGGTAGAAATTAGAAAATATGTAAAATGAAATTAAAATAGTTTGAAAAGTCAGAAGAGAAAATAATGGATATGGAATATAGGCTAATCAGTGTCATGGACAAAGAGAACCAAGATAATGTAACCAAACAAATACTTAAAGATATAATTCAATATAGCACACCAAAAACAAACAAAAAAAAGATTTGAATCTACAGATGGGATGCATATTGGCATATCTAAGGGGAAAAAAAAATAACACAGAATGATCAAAACAAAAATTCATCCTGGTAGGGGTGCCTGGGTGGCTGAGTCGTTAAGCATCTGCCTTCAGCTCAGGGCGTGATCCCGGCATTCTGGGATCGAGCCCCGCATCAGTATCCTCTGCTGGGAGCCTGCTTCTTCCTCTCCCAATCCCCCTGCTTGTATCTCCTCTCTTGCTGTCTCTCTCTCTCTCTCTGTTAAATAAATAAATAAAATCTTTAAAAAATATTCATCCAGGTAAAATTTCATAGTTTCAATATATATTTATATATATTCTACATCCAAATAGAATAAGACACTTAAGGAGGAAAAAAAATGCAGGATAACCTCAGACTTCTATCAATACTCAAAACTAACTATAGAATAATCAATGCCAATCAAGTCCTTGAAAAAAGACTGATTCAAGAATCTTTATACCCAAACTGCAACTCAACATAAAGGCAACATTTTTGAACATAGAGGAACTCAGAACATAATTTTTTGAGTTCTTTTCACTTCAGTCTTCCTTTGATGAATGGAGAAACTAGCAAAAGGATTGACTGTGAGAATTGAATCCCTGGAACTAAGATCAAAACTAGTATGAGAATTACTGTAAAAATTAGAATATAAGTGTGAAAAACCTGGAGAAATAGAAATTATATATCCAACAAAAGTTGAGATGAGGAAGAGAGCAGTAAGAGGTGGAATAAATATGCTGACCTCTTTTTCACAAATGGATAGAGGTATTATTTAAAGCAAATAAGTAAATTAATAGAGTTATACAGATATCTGGTGATAAAAGGTGGATTGATTTTGGTACTATCAGGAAACAGATGGGACACTCAAAAAGGGTGATTGAAGAGAGTTTAATGAAGGTCTGTTTATAAAGGCCTGAGAAGAATGAAAGAGATAAGGGATGAGGTAGCAAACATCAGAAAGACATGAATTACCATTCCTGTGTCTGAAGGGTAAAGTGGAGAGAACTATTACCAGAATATGAAGAAAGAAGCACTCATGGCAGAGTGTCTCCTGGACAAGTGCTGTAGCCATAGATAGAGGAAATCAATAAAATTTAAAAATTGTGGCTGAAGAAGGGGTGCTGAGGCATAGGTATCTTGTTCAATTTTTCTCTTTCTACTTGGTTTCATTGACCCATCCTAACTAGAAACCAGAAAGGGCAAGGGAATCTAGTTAAGGGAATTCATAGAGATCAGCCTTCCATAGAACAGAGCAGGGTATCACAGCCACACAAAAACACACACTTATTCCATGCTCTCTTTTCCTCTGCTACGCCTCGCCAGATGAGTGCTTTACCTGGTAAGATGAACCAAACCTTTATGCTTGTAGGATCTGAGCTATTAAGTTAGGACAGTTTTTGGCCAGTACTTTGAAACAAGAGAGTACTGTGATGTGCCTTGGTGAAACTCCTGGACTCCAGACAGTCTTCTTTGTGCAAGTGTATGACAACAACACAAGTTTCCTTCCAGAAAATGGCACCAATTATCCTGGTCAAAATGGTTAGCTGGTTCAGAAGCATGAGGAACCAAAAATGGCCAGGTGGCAGTCACAGGTTCCAATTTAACAGACCTGATAAAAGTATTCCTCTCTAAAATACTGGGATCACTAAGCCCACTGAGCCAAGATTATAGAGTTGTGAAGCAAACATTAAGTAGGTTATTAGGTATAGTATGAGAAGGACCACTACCACCTCTACCCCTACCTCTCAACCAATATATTCTAACCATTGGAGACATAATATTAGACATTGGAGCCTGGTTTAAGGTATATGCTGCTTCTTACAGAAAGTTTCCCAGACTCTCAATGTTGAGTGCCACTGAACTTTTAGTTCCATTTTTTATACCAGCCATTTCTAGAAGATGGGACATAGGGTAAAACCAGTGATTCCATGGGCATGAGCTCATTGCTATTCCTTAGCTATAAAATAGTTTTCTTGCCCAGGGTTCCTTGCTTGTGTAGTGTTACAGGGCAATGAAAAAGGTGTTCTTAGAGTACACAAATAATGGTATTAAAGAAGTGTTGTAGACTGAGGGAGAAATCCATATCCAGAATAAGTTTATTTTTCTATAAAGGCAAATTGCTATATTCTCCATGAGAGAAAGGATCCAATGTGGACTTTGCAAACATATTGAGCACTCAGCAGTGGTGGTAATCAGATCAGCCTTGCTAAGAGAAAAAAATCATGTTGAGCCCATACATAGTTTCCATCCTTGACAATATGGACACTGTGTACAAGGAACCACTGAGCAAGTATTGGGGTTACTAGAGAAATAGGCTTTATGGCTCATAGTTTAGATATGTTTCCTATAAGCAATAAACGGCCAAAAAATTTTTTGTGTGTGAATTCTGTCTGATTACCCAATTATACTTATTATGCTATTTTATATATTTGTATTTTTTTCTAGAGGGAATTGAAGTTCTGTTACTCTTGTTGTTTATATTAAATTTTTGTTTATTCTTGTCTTCCTATATAATTATCTGATAGTAATGAAGCTGCCTCCACACAGATCCATAGTCCCCAAGACTATAACCTGGCCTGTTCCTTTCTGCTCTCAGGGCATTCGTATATGTCAACTGGCTAGGCTTAGTTCTAGGCATTAGACTATATCCTTCCCCGACACTCAACTCCCTGTAAATCTGTTATCTGAACCATCAAGTTGGCAACACTTTTTTTTTTTTTTTGGGCCTTTTACTTTTTTTTTTTAAACAATTTTATGTATTTATTTAGTTGAGAGAGAATGAGTGAACAAGCAGGGAGGAGGGGCAGAGGGAGAGGGAAAGAAAGAAATCCAAGTGGACCCCATGCTGAGTGCAAGTCCAGCTCAGTGCTCCATCTCACCACCCTGAGATCATGACCTGAGCTGAAATCAAGAGTCAGACACAACCGACTGAGCCACCCCCGTGCCCCTTTTTCAGCCTTTTATTAAGAGCTACTAACTCCAGTTTCCTGATTTCCCTGGGACCTTTTCATTTCCTATCATCCCACCGGATGCTTGTCTGTTATTACCTGCTTCCAGACCTGTGGCTCATGTCCTTTGAGTTTGTTTTATTTTGGTCCACAAAGATGTTCATCTTGATCCTGGCTAAGTTGTTTTGGTTATTGTTCCTTATATTTTACGCAACTTTGCTATATATACGGAAGAAGAGTATGCCAATGAATAAACCCACTTTTAATTCGGAATGGATCTACCCACTATCTACTAGTTAGTGGTTAAGGAATAAAGAGAATATTTAAATATTTGTACTTATTGAACTTAAGAGCTACTTTACTCTGTTTATATTCATTGGGTATTGCATATCCTCAATTCCTTGTGTTTAATTACTAATAAATTATTGTTAACAATAATAATAGTCCATTCACCTATCCTGGAAAATTTTACATTGTATCATAGGTAAGACTTCTTGGTACTTGTTATATGGGGAGAGATGAATTAGAGTAATGAACTTAAATAGGGATATAAGTAATACTCTGGATTTTTATTTAAAAACCCATCTATGGGGCGCCTGGGTAGCGCAGTCGTTAGGCGTCTGCCTTTGGCTCAGGGCATGATCCCAATGTTTCGGGATCGAGTCCCACATCGGGCTCCTCCGCTGGGAGGCTGCTTCTTCCTCTCCCACTCCCCCTGCTTGTGTTCCCTCTCTCGCTGGCTGTCTATGTCTGTGAAATAAATAAATAAATAATCTTTAAAAAGAAATAACATCTATAGTAACAGAGTACAGCAGAGATGTGACTAAATGAGAACAGACATGGCAAGGACTTTAGCATTTTAGTTGAATAAAAGTTCTGTACAAATTATTAATAAAGTCTCCTCAAAAGATTTCATTCAAATTAGGCATAATAATGGAAATGTAGTGATGAGAAAAAGGTTGTTGGATATTGCCTCTCTGCTCTCTATGGGTCATGCTAAACATGGACTATTACTTTCAGTCTCAGATGCCACACTTTAAAAGGAATAAATCTGGAGCTTATCTGGAGAAGAGAAATAAAAATGTTAAAAGTTGTGAAAACTATTATAGATAAGGAACATTTTAAGCAAACAACCATTGAAGGACTTCCTAAGCGTCTTCAAATACTTCAAGGATAATAATATGAAATGAAGATTAATCATAGTCCGTGTGGTTCAAGAACTAAAATGGATAGCTCTATATGTTTTCTAATTCTATAAAATTAGAAAATATCGGGAATTTCCTAAATATTAGAATTTTGAAAATAAATTCAGCTATCTTATTGCAATGAGCTTCCGATCACTGGAGTTATTCGCATAAATGCTGATGGATATTAAAGATTAATACCTTCAATATCTTTTCCTTTGAGGTTCTACCATTTATCAAGTTATACCTCACTAAACTCATACATTTTTGTAAACCCTTGTCAACTTCATTCCTGCATTATGTGCCAAATTCTTTCATGTGCCCTGCATTTACAAATGTTATTCTATCTCATTTTTATCTCCATCACTATTTTTGCTTAGCTAACCTCTTTTGGTCTTTAAGTCTCAGCTCTAGTATCACTTCTTCCTGGAAGACTTCTTGGGGTTTTCTGATTGTAAGTCTAACTCCCCAGTAAGTCATGAGCTCCTTTAAGTAAGACACTGTATACCCCCTGAGTATACCTGCCACTCTATATGGTGCTTGACACAGTGGATAAATGGGTAGATGGGTTAATTAGTTGATTAAGATTTGTAGTATCATTCTAGCCTAAACAGGGACAAGACTTATGTGTTTGCATTTCTGCAAAAGAAGGCATATAGAAAGTGATCAATGGCAAGACATATTAATTTGGATGAGCCAGAAAAACAACAAAAGGCCAACAGAAAAAAATTTAAATTGGAAAGCTATAGAAGCAGTATTTGAAAAGGAGAGAGAAAATATGTGCTTGTAAAGAAATCATTTCACCTTTGTATATTGTTTACTATGGTTGATTCAACTCAAATGTTCTTTCATTAGAATAATTTTTCATGAAGATTCAATTTTACTTATGATGTAACAGGCTAGAACAATCTAGAGAAAAAATTATATTTAATTGATATATTTCTAAAATATTCCATTCACTGGCCTTACCTTCTTTTACAATGTGAAGGGCATCTGCGTTCTATATTGGAAATACACGGGCAAAGTTGTCGTATGACCAAATAAATCACTACTGTGTTCTAGTTTGATAAATTTGGCCCTCTGTAATCCTATGGATATTAAAGTATATATGGGAAACACCATGATAATTGTTTTATGAAGGGAAACTAGTATATTCTAAGTCCTATAGCCTTTTAAAAAGATAAAAAGGAGGAAAAACAGCCCTTATTAATTCATACTTGCGAAACAATTACAGTCATTTTCCTGGGTGAAGACTAAATTATTGTACGTTATAGTGTGCACGTCTATGATAAGTAGATTACTATAGATCATTCCAAGAGGAGGTGGAGGGAAGATTGCACTAACATTAGCTTCTCTGGTATTTGCAGGCTGTAAATTTCTTTAAATGATAGATGTAAAGATGGAAGACAGATGGATAGAGGAAAAGACAGAATCAGATACTGGATGAGTTAGTACTGCAGCCTGTGCTTCAGAGCTGTCTTATTACCACAAGGCTAGCAAGCGTCAAAGTCCCCCCGCATCCCCCACTCCCTCCCCCTGAAATGTACCGATTTATATGAAAATTAAGATTACAAATTAAACCCTGGCTATCCTGGAGTTTTCCAGTTCATCAGCCATCCAATAAAAATGATGTCAAGCCTGTATGCATAATTCCCAGAAGATTACTTCGTCCTTACAGCTAAGCCCTGTCCCTGATATGAAAGATCTCTATCCACTTTTATTGAAATAAAGAACTAACATCATAATCCCAATATTGAGGTATAATCTTCATTATCTCCTGACCCTCTTGAGGTTCCCCCAATCTATATTACTTCAGATTTGTTTATTTATAATCCTTATGTATTTACCTTTATTGAGATAGGATTAAAAACTGGAGAGGGGAGGGAAGCTCCAAAAAATCCTTATGATCTCATGATTGAGTTTCAGTTCACCAACAATCAACTAATGTGTTAGACTGAGGGTTTTTTTTTTTTTTTTGGTTTTTTGTTTTGTTTTGTTTTTCCAGTGGTTCTTATAGTTGTATAGTCTAAGCTTGAAAAGGCATTAATTGGTCTCCTGAGTGTCCTCATTTCATTAAATGAATTATTTTCAATCCAACCTGGTTTTTGAAATGATGGCAGCATCCTCTTTTCCTATTTATTAAAATAGGTGGGGGAGGGGTTAATGAAAAGATAAACACTGATAGAATCATCCAAAGTAACTTTTATCTCCTTTCTTAGGAAGTTTTGATTCATACCTATAGTTAATTACTGGTAAATGACAATCCCCCAACCTTTTTAACCCCCCAAGAGCCTTAAATGGCCTCTGGCTATGCCTCGGGCTGTTAACTACCAAACTAGTCATTAATGCTGGTCAAGATGATTTCTTGGAGATCATTGCTCATTTATTTTTTTTTTAATAGACAAAACAGACTTTGTTCTGCACAAAGAATGAAATAGTACTTCAGCCATTTTTTCCCTTTCAAAAGGATAAAGAAGCACCTATGAAAAACACATTTGACTGTGGTATTTTAAAAACATTTCAAATATTAATTTTATTTCCAAAGTGTAAATTGGGTTTGCAATGTCCTGGTTTTCACTGATAATCGTGCTTTCTTACTTTAAATGAATTTTTGCTATTGCATTTGGAAAAATACATCTTGATTAAGAGATTTGGTAAGTGTGCTTAGTTATTTGTACCGCTTATTTTTGTGTTTTGTGCAAGGAAATGTTAGGATAATATTATTTGGCTTTTAGATTTGAAAACAGATTGGAAATAGAAGTACTTTAGTATTGGCATAAAATTGCACTGGAGTGTTTTCTTCTTAAAATAAGATTTATTGACTGTAAATGACTCTTGTTCTACCATTATTTGATATAATGTGGGATTTGTTAGAATTTTCATTGGCTCAGTTATTCCTCATCTGTGAACCCTTCCTTTTCATTCAGTCATGCTTTTACTTGAGCACCTGCTATTGCCTGGGCACACTCAGAGATAAATAAGAGGAGAACGGAGAAGAAAGATCAGGCAGACAGAAACAGCTTATGATCAGTGAATACTCTTTTTGCATAAAATGATATTCAAACATAAAATCCTATATTGGAATTATTAGCCTTATTAAAATGTTTACTTATTAACTGGAAGGGAAGTAACTGGAACCAGTATTTATTATGCACCTAATATTTTCTGAATATTGATCTGGGTAATTTACATCAATTTCTGATTTAACCCTTACCACAACTTTGCAGTCCTTACAGAAATCCTACAATTAGTCCTATTTTATGGATGTAGAAATTGCAACTTTATTTAAGATAATGGGAGAAAGAATAAGAAAAAACTAGAGGAAAGATGCAGAAAAGAAAGAAACAAACATTACTTACTTGGTACCCTACCCCTTCACTTGCTCATAGATAGGAAATGCATTCTCCCTTTCTTTTGAAAACTGTGGCCCAAGATGGCAGGACACTGCTATGGAGTCCCGATTTATGTCTTTCAAGTGACCAGACGAAAATGATATTGACAAAGCCCGTTTATCCCACCAATCAGAGATTCATTTGAATTAAATACATACATATTCTTTAAAGGATCAAGCCCACCAGTTATTAATAATCTAGTGTGAATTTTTAAAAACTGCTTATTACTAGCTATGATGTGGGATCTACAACTATCTGCTTATTTATTTATGGGAAGTAGGAAGAGAAGGGAAAAAATTGAAAATACTATCTAAGAACGTGAGTTATTTTGAAGGCATTCTAATCTAGACAAGGGTGTATAATTTAAGCCCAGAAAAGAATAATAGAATACTGAGTATCAGGGATGGAAGAAGAATTCAGGGCGAAGAAGTGAAAATTCATTTATGCCCATGGTTTAACCTAGCCCTATCTGACATAAGACAGTGTGTACCATGTCCTGGAAAAGGTTTCTAATTTATAAAGCTTTGAATTCCCAGGGATAAGCCATGAATTACAGGGTGATTCTAAAAGCTTTACATTCTAAGATAAGCCCCTATTTATGCTTTTTCCTCATCAAAAACAGGAACTCCTGTTTTTTAGTGAAACTGACCCAAATGTTTTCCAATTAGAATTTTACTAGTATACAAAAATTTAAACTATAAATGAAGCCTTCTTCTCTTTATTCTGAAAGTACTCCCTTTCATTGTGCAAATAGGATTGCAATCAGTTATTAAAAAAAGATCTATTTACTTTTTTGGACAAGGATAATAGAGGACCTAAAACAAATTTTATGAACTATCTTTGACTTTCTAACAGCTGACAATTTCTTTCATTATTATACACTATTACTCTTAAACTGATTTTCTAACTCTGAATTTTGATGTTTATTATTAGCTGACAAATGACTATTTCTGATTATTTCAGGTGCTGGGAAGGGTTTAGTTTTGATAAGGTTGCCATTCTTACAAAACAGTACATGGAATTATTTAAATATTTCCAAAGCAGGTGCCTCAGAATATAACTCCAGGTGTAACGAACAATATGTGAGCTTAAGCACTATACCATACTACTACATATTAACTTAAGGCGGTTGAGACAAAGATACTAATCTGTTAGGCCCACAAAAGCTGTGACACTTTAGCCTTAGATGCTTACTGGGTATAAACTAAGCTAACCCTTGCCCCAGACCCCCAATATTAAGGAAGAAAATAAAATTAAGGACATATAAGATGTGCTGAAAAATGTCCCACAAATCGTTGCTTTTCATATTGAGGAGTGCTTCACAAGGGATACACAGGCAAGAGTAATTTTAAGGGACTTAAAATCTGTATCCTCAACTTCCAGTGTACATCTTCCTAGCTTGATCTGCCCAAGAGCACTCCTGCGGTGTTGGTTCTTTCTCACCTTTCCTAATCTTTCTTCCACTTTACAAAAGAAAGGTCTACTCTCAGTCATCAGGAATTACACTAAGTAGTGTTCCAGGACACAGACTGTCTTGGATGCCAAAGGGACGATTAGAAATATTTGCATCTTAGAAGGCTCCTTATATGAGGGAGTTCATAATTTTCAAGATTCTTTATAACATCTATTACTTAATAAACTTTAGCTTTTGTATCTGCTTTCAGTAAAAAAAAAGTAGGGACTATGGCACTTAACACTTTGCTTAGGGCTCTGGAATGGAAAATCAACCAGATGTTTGCCCTAATGTACTATGGGCTTACTAAAGCTTTTGAGTACGTGAAAGCTTTGGTCACTGTGTGTGTGTGTATGTGTGTGTGTGTATTTTAGGCAAGTAAGTTTGATTTACATGAATAATCTTACTACATATGAATGCTTAGGCCAGAAAGAGCAAGAGATAAACAATTTTATTAAGCCCCTTTTGTTTTTAAATGAATATACAGTTGATTTCCTACATTTATAGGAATCCCCTCCATTCTTCATCCCTTGAAATACTTACACACATTACACTTTCATCATTGCCAAAGCACAGATTTTTTTTCTGGATGGCTAGGAAGGAAAAAGAAAATGAACGATCATTCTTATTTTGCATCAGTTTGAATGTGGGGCTAAAAATCTCTGGAAGTAGAAGTGTTAGCAATAGCATTTACGTATCTTCTTACAAAATATAATGCTGTGTTCTTATACTACCACCTCATTACACAATAACCCTGAGGGCATGGAAGTTACTTTTATCTCTATTTTACAAATGAGAAAATTGATATGCCAGAGGATATCTAGATAGTAATAAGCCAAAGTAGGATTAAAAGTAAAGCCTTTGGACCCTGAGGTCTGTGATTTCCCACTCTATTTAAACCACCTCTTGTGAAAAGTGTTCACCTTGCTAAAGACTATGTTGTCTAGGTAAGCTCTTATAATATGCAGTTGAGGCGATGACCCCACTCCCCAAGTGTAAAATCCATCTTAATTTTGGGTAGGAAAGCAATATATGTATGATTTATAATGAAAGGACTTCCCCCCCCCGAAATTCACAAAATGTAATTCCTTTGTCCATATAAGGAAACATGGTGTTTAAATAACCCTTCAAGTGTGCTTCAAGGAAATGAACTGTATCTTTTAAGATTTCAAAGAAGCATTCATGTCTAAGAAAAGTATAAAGAAGGATCTTGATAAGTCACTTGGTCTGTTTCATTGTTTTTCGGCTGAATACTGTTAATACAAGTTCTAACTCAGAACACCCAAATGATGACGGGATATGAGGAGCTAATGAAAGGAAGTAGAGTAATGAGTAGAAGGGCATGTGATTCCAGACTGGCCTGGAATCTGGTTCTTAACTGGACATTGTATTATTTGAGCTTTTTGTTCTAGAAACAAATTAAGAACACTTCAGTGTCATTTGTGAGCATTCTCACACTTCAAGCTTGTACTATACATCACAATTGCTAAATTGTAGCTATTGTTGGCTTTATAAGAACTTGGAGGAAGAAAACAGAATAAAACTATGTTAACATGCTAGGGAAAAGGATGTAGGTGGACTGGAAAAAGGATGGGAGGACAAATAATGACCAAAACACACCCTAAAAATAACATACATGACATAATCACATTTATGTAAAATATATGTAAAATCATATACATGTGTCAAATGATCACACTTATGTAAAATTGTGTGTATACATTTTATTTTTTGATTAATAGCTATTTTAGAGCAGTTTTGTTTACAGAAAATTGAGCAGAACATACAGAGTCCCATATACCACCTCAACCATTCCCATATGTTTTATAATAAACAAAAATGTGTTATATTTTCTCTGAGTTTTTTGCTACTTATGGCAAATTAATTTAAATCTGGAGAGTATCACCATGGCAAAAGTGCTCTTCAAATTACTATTATGAGGAATTTAACACCTTGTACTAGTCAGTGATTTTCAGATAGCAGTATGTGAAAAAAACGTGAGGTGGAGTCAATTTGAGCTGCATCTTTAACACAGCACCTGGATGACTTGCATGTATAGGTTGAGAACTCCTGGACTAGAAATTCTTATCCCTGGACAGAAAACCTCTCTTGAAAGGGTTTCCCACACCACCTCCACATAGAGATCTGACGTCTGATGCTCCAATTTAAAACAAAAGGTTGTGTTCATTTTCAAATTCTGTGTCAGATATCAGCATGGAAAAAATTATTAGTCTGGGGTAATCTGTGGACCAATGAACACAATAAATTGAGTGACAGTGAAAAGTAAAAGTTTAAAAAATCTCATACTGTTTACTTATTTGGATATCAAAGGTGAAATATTAACATATCGAAACATTCTAATAGAAGATGTAATGTCAATTATTATCAATACATTTCATGTACTGTATATATAAGGTTTTTGTTGTACACATTTTGATGAAATGTAGCTGGAATTTTTATTGAAATTATTAGGTCATCAACCCTCCGTAACAAAATTCCAAAGACAAACAGGATTCATGTGACTGTGTATTTAAGAATGCGCTTCTGAATTACTTAGCGTCTAATCCAAACTGACCCAAGAGCTAGTGTTTTGGACTCAGTTCCAGGGTTGGAGATGAGCTTTAAGGCCCTTACTAGGCAAAGTGTGGTTCCTAGACCAGCAACATCAGTCTCGTCTAGGAATGGTTAGAAATGCAGACATTCAGGCCCCACCCCAGACCCACTGAAACAAAATCTGCATTTTTAACATGATCCCCAAGATGACTCATCTGCATGTAAAAAGTTGAGAAAACTTCCCTTCAGCTACTTCAGAGTCCTGATCCTTTCCAAATTTTCCCAGCTTTGAACTAACTTCCAGCACTACTCCCTACTTTTCCCCACATATCCACACATCCCATTATTTTTGTTTAGATGATCATCTCCTGCCCCTTGTTCTCATTTCCAAAGGGAAAATCACACAAATTCCAACTAGGTAACTCACAGGCTTCATTTACAAGTTTCCCTTTTGCAGCCAAAAAAAAAAAACCACTCTTCATCTTGACAATTAGTGTTTCTCAATAATTTTCTGACAGTCCTGAGCCCACCCAGTAGTTTTCTTTAAAGATGCAAGTAAAGGAGAGGGTGTGGGTCGTTCTCTCCAGCTAGTACAAGGGTGTTCACCATTAACGATCCTATATCCTTGCTTCAAAGCCTTGCTTTATCCTTTCTAGGACTGTACTTCAGTAAAAAGCAGGCAGCCCATTAAGAAAAAACAAAAAACAAAAAAACAAAAAAACAAACAAAAAACCCAATAATTTGTCCTATGTAAAAAGAACAATGTTATTACAAACAGCAGTGTCATAGGTTCCCACAATTTCAGTGTTACAGAAAGCTACTGCTGCTGCAAATCACCGTTATTACTCTGGAACCACTTAGGAACATGCTAATTTATGCCCAAAGCAATATTAGTATTATTGCTTATTTTACTTTCATTATCTAAAGAGGCACAGTCCAAACTAGGTAGATTGCTATAATTCTGCCTTCTCCTAGTAGAAGACTGGGGAAAAGGATATAATGGTAACAAAAGAAAAGCAGCCAATAATTTTAGTAAATAACACTGCAGAAGTCAGATATCATTTCTTATTTTCCAATTACTCCAATTCCTATCATCAAGTTACTACAGACAGTAATGTGCCTGGTGCTGAAGAGAAATCATTCAGGTAAGCTGAGGCTACTCCTTCTGTTTCTCCATCTGCTAAGCTGTTAACACGAAGACATATTGACAAGGGCTCAAGGAAAACATGGAATATTTCATCAGTAAGATTATGCTGCCCTAGAGACAGATGTTAGAAAGCTGCAATATTTAAAAATAAAGAGATAAACACATGCTTGAGGGGAAGGAATAAAATAGTTTTAGAGCTGGGAGAGAAAATTAAAAAGAAAAAAAGGAAAAATGGAAAGATAGATGAGAGGTTTGTATTACCACAGGAAATAGCAAATCCTTACTGTGTGGGGGAAAAAACTTTTAGATCTGCCTCAGGCAATCATTTACTATTAGGTAGCCATTCTTAGAGTGCGTTGGGGCAGATTTGTAAGAAGTGCTTAGCAGGGCTGATTATGATTACAGAGAACAGATTTATTTCTTGTCATCAGATGGTTAATGTCAAGGCTTTGACTTAAAACCATATACACTAGTTTTCATAAAAATTTAAACATGAGAAATATTATATACTATGGTAATTCACATTCGGTGAATATAAAAACAATGTTAAGTAATGATATCTCCGGATTCATCTGGTGACTTACACTGCAGAGGTCAAGCACTTTGTCTTCACTTATCTTTACAGGAGAAAAATAGTAAAACAGGATTATAATGGTGGCTTATATAGAAATATTTACAAACGACAAAGAGTTGCCATGTATTAAGTCAACAGAACATTTTACACTGTAGATTTTCCTTTTTTTTTTTTTTTGCTATAGTTTTCACACCTTTACGAATATAATGCAGAGTGGCAATAGGAAAGTGAAAGGAACTTTGGCCTTGAATTCAAATAGACTCAGGTTCAGATCCTAGATACTTACTTTGCTGCTTTGAACTTCAGTTTCGTCACCAATAAAACAGGGATCATAACACCTACCTCTTAGAGGGACTGAGAGAGTTAAATATATCATTGATAAAAGTCCTACATTATACCTGAATATCATAGGTACTCAATAAATGGCCAGTTACATCATTAACAAAAAAAACCCAAATTGACACAAACAAGGAGATTAGATGCTGCAATTTAATTACTGGTTGTCCTTTTCTTAAAATCTCCAAGTTCTGATTGGCATAGTAGAAGCCCTTACTCGTGACTTTCTCCAACTGGGAAAGAGAAGGAGAATAACTCCTCAGGAAAGGAGAGGGTAACACAGAGGATGGATTCCCAGAGAAAGGAAGAGAAAATAGAATACTTCTTCCAAAAAGAAGAAGAGGAAGGTAGGCATGAGGTCTGACTTGATGGTCCTGACTACACCCTCAAGAATGAAAACCCAGATAAATAATAGCAGAAACTGAAAGCAGAGGAGCTTCAGGAGTTTGCCCTGCTTCCTGTTCAGCATTCTAGGAGGAGACAACCTTGTAAGACAACCACACCCAACAGAGAAATACCATGGAGTAAAATGGTAGCATGGTGGCAGTAGGCCAAAGAAGGTTCTGTGATGGCAGGCCTCAAACTTTCTTGACTCTTGTGCAGGAGACTCTTGTATCCAGGTATTCCTTTATAATCCCAGTAGGATATGTAGAATGTTGCTGTTGAGAGTGAGAAGCCACTGGGGTCACTGTGAGATGACCCAGAAAAGGTGCTGCAGAGCAGACAGCCTAAGCCAGGGCTCAGAGGGCAGACATGGCTGAGACACGAGGAATTGTAATGCTGTTGAGAAGTGAGAAGAGAGCAAGTAAGCAAGAGAGGGGTACAGGTTCTAACCACTATAAAAGAATAAAATACTGGCTTCACCAATGACAGACTTAGCAGGAGATCAACAAGATACCAGTAACCAGTTTAGACTAGATATAGCTCCATGGCTGCCAGTGAGGATTCAGATGAGAGCACAAAGATCCACACGTGGATCTGGGGCTCTTTCCCCCACCAGCTTGAGGACACATGAAATTCTCCTATTACTTCAAATCCACTTCTGCCAGGAAAAGGGGGAGGAGGGAGTACACTGAAACACCCCCCAAAATCCTATTTTAAACCTAAAGAATCCAAGATACTTTTGCTTGCCATCTTCAAATTCTAGCCCATCCTACTCCACTCAAAAAAAAATTTATTTCAATTCTAAAGAAATGAAAGGCCTTTTTAGCTCTTGAGAAGCTAGATACAATGTGTCCAATTCTATAAGTCATATTTTCTTTCTGTGAGACCTGGAGATGAAACCAAAATATCCATTATGTCTTCATTCATAACTTTAAGATGTTCTAATTACAATAGGTAATAAGAAGTAGTACCTTATATATATATTTTCCCTACTTTCCTTTTTAAAATTACTGCATAGGTAATTTGGGAGTTTCCTTTCTTCCTTCATTCATTCAATGAATATTTACTGAGTACCTACAATGAATGAATAATGTGCCAGGAGTTTAGGAAACAAAGATAAATGAGACACGGACCCTATCCTTAATAACGCAGAAAGGTTTATAATGATATGTGAATGGAATATATAAGTTAAAGAAAAGCTAGTCGAGTATTGCTGCCCATTGCTAAATAACTACAAACGAAACAACAGGACCTTACAACTGTAAAAGATGCATTTTTCTCATCTATCAAGTGCACATAAAAATAAGATAAAGGTTGATTATTATGCACAGAACAGTTAAAAAGCTTTTTTCCCACAAAATCATAATGATAGAAAAGTCAGTTTCTAGAATAATAACTGTAAACCAAGTTGTAGGACAGTCAGAAGCATACAATACAAAATCTTACTTTTTTTTTTTAAAAAGTGTATTTGGTATAATAGAAGAGTAGTAAGATATGAGAGAATGGGTCAGAAAGAATATCATCATCACCTTTTTCAATTTGTTTCAAATATTAAGACAGGCATGCAAAAGTAGTTATATAAAAACCAAATATTGTTTTAATTTTCTCAGTAAATACTGCTTGATAATTTTAAGACATTAAATTTTAAAAGTCAAATAACAATGTAATAAATACCCTAGGATAGTTCGCTGTTAAGGGTTCAGAAACTTTCTATAGTGATTCTTTAAAAAATATGAATATTAAAGCTCTTAATTAGCTTATTAAGTTCAAATTTTTACATTACCAAGATTCACTTCTTTCTTTCTTTCTTAGTTTCTTTCTTTCTTTCTTTCTTTTTTTTTGGGGGGGGGGGCATGGAGCCCAATGCAGGGCTTGAACTCACCACCCTCAGATCGAGACCTGAGATGAGATCCTGAGTCAGACGCTTAGGTGACTGAGCCCCCCAGGTGCCCCTGGCCTGAGAAATATTTTAATTGTTAACATGATTTTATGAACACAAAACAGAATTTTACACTTTACTTAAAAAAAAAAAACTATGCTGTTTTAAGGACGTTAGTCTATAGAAACAGCATTGCAGAATGTTTTAAGAAAGGTTTTTTCCTCTGGCTCCTTGAGCCACTGCCATTCATATAATTTTTAATATCCTCTCTTCCTTGTATCTGCTACCATAAAGCTCACATTCGAATTTCTATACTGGAGCACAGATACAGTATACAATTTAGGGAAAACCTCTACTTTTATCAGTTACCCCTGACAAAGTGGATATTTCATTCACCCTCAATGTACATAATACACTGATTGAGAAGTGACATTGTTAGAGATTATAAATAATTCAACAAATGGTATCTATCTGATTAGTATTTCAAAACAATATTTTATCTCTTCCCAACCCCCTCTTTATCTTCATAGAGTACATTTGCATTTGAAATCTATGGTTTCTGGCATATCTGGGGTAAGGTTATACTAGGAATTTACCAGACCTGTCAGTCTCTAACTTTCTTCCATATTTCATTATATCATTCCAGTTATAATTAGTTGTCTGGTAAAATTAAGAACAGTCTATTTCAGTGAATGCTCATGTGAACATTTAACAACTTTTTGTTAGGATGACAGCTTAGCGACAGAAAGAATAAACCAGAAAGGAGAGTCACTGAAGTAACCCTGGCTAACTCAATATTGCCAGCTCAATGGAAAATTTTGAGATTTTGCTTTTTTTCTTTTTTGGTATTAATCATCAAGCACATATTCTTGTCAGGAGATAAGTGTCAGTTTGATGACACTCCTGCCTCAACTAGCATGTTTTGAACTGACCTGTCTTCATTGCTATGGCTCCCTAGAAACTTTCCTGTTGATTAGCATTGATTCAGCTGAATGCTTTGACATTCAGCTTGTCAGTGAAAGCTATTTTAATCATTAAGATGCATCTCCCTTCCAAGACTGCAAACTGTTGCCGCTCATACACAACATTCAATCATTTGATTACTGTGGAGAAGAAAAGGAAAGAAGCTGAATGGTTACTATTACGACAGATTATATCAAGAGCTAAGATTTACAGAATATTTGTGTGTGAGGTGTTGTGCTAAGCATTTTACAGAGATTGTCTCATTTGATTCTCACCATTACGGAGTCTCACTACCATAGTGTGCATCTCTGTTCTCCATTTATTATCTGTAAGTCATGCAGCCCTCATCTGTAAAATGGAGTAATAGTACCTACTTCAGGGGCTATCTTGAAGATTAAATGAGATGATTCATAGACAGTCCCTACAACAGTATCTGTAACATAGTGAATTCTCATATTCTTAGTAGTAATTTTTATTACTTTGTAGATGAAAACACTCAATCTCCTTCACCAAATGCCCTACTCACCATCACCTCTAACTTTAACTGTCTCTGTTGCCCAGACCCAAAGGAGGAGATAAAAGAAAATGGTAAGTTATTATTTCAGGACTTTTTTCTGTAAGTATTTGAACTCTAGCTCCAAGGAGGGTGTGCCATAATTGTGGCAGGATAATTAACCTTTAAAAACCTTTTTTCCCACTCTTTCTTGTCCTCACAAGTAGGCTGTTCCCATTCAGGCAACTAATATACTAGTGAAACCCCGTTGAGTGGGATGGAGATGAGGGATGATAAATGAAACTTCATAGGCAGCTTGGGGGATTTCAAAATAAAGGGGTCATTTCTTCCAGGCTTTAATGAGAAGCATAAAGGCAGCAAGGTGGCAGAATCCCAGTTTCCCATGCCCAAGTTTGTAAAGAGCAGAAAACATGTGTCATGTGACTAAGCAGATAGCCCTGGGTACCCTCACAGAGTCCCTGTGCCATGTTATGGAGAGGGAACAGCAGAAGGATCCCAAGCTCTTAGCTGGGCAGGGAAGCAGAATTTCTCTAGTCCACAGCACCACTAGGATGTTTCCCACTATTGCAGAAACTATGCTGTCTGGTTACCAGAACTCATTCTTTTTTTGTCCGGGGCACACAGCTAAACTACATTTCCTAGCTTGCCCTGCAGTTAGTTGGAAAAATGGTACTGACTTTTAAAACCTCCTACATAATGTAAACCTCCATATGCATCCTCTTCCCTTATCTGTATGTTGAATGTATATGAACCAGTAGGGGACACAGGACTCTAGAAAATGGCAGAGTCATTGAATCAGGGGCTCTTACCCTGACATTTAATAACAGAATTTAGGAGACTATGACCTTAGATTTAGAACAAAAAAATCTGTATTTTCATTAACATTTAACTGAAATTTAGAATTTCTTTCAATTATGAATGTAGGTACCAACGTGCAGGAGTACTAGCATGACTTGTGGCTTTGTCACCAACAAAAGTACCTAAACCACAGGTATTTTGTATTATATTACAGCTGTTGAAGGTATCTCAAAATACCATGTACAACCAAATTTTCCTTAAAGTAACAGTAATTACTAGACCCACTTCTGGATTTTTAAATTTCATATGATAATGAAGAGGCACATACATAACAAATTTATTTTTAAATAGCTTGATAACTATATTTCAATAAAATTTCCTTTGAAATCCCATATGATTTGTCTGCCTTTTAAAAACAATTTTCTTAGTAGGGATCCTTAGGCTTCACTAGATTGCCAGAGGGATTATGGAACAAAACAAGTTCAGAACAACTGTTCTAGATGGATTCCTGAATGAGTTTATGGAGCAGGGCCCTGCTTTTCCTCTCCCCTGCATATCCCCATCACACTGCTGACCCACACTGGACTGTGATGTCAGAAATAAGCTGGTATTTTGTTAACTTACTGAGATTGGAGGTTATTTTTTAGAACAGTTAGCCTATGCAGACTAATCACCTTGCTACCGAAATGGCCCAAACATGACAGAGAGCACAGAGACCTTAAGAGGACTTGGGGTAGAAAGGACCCAGAAGTGAATAGTGAGGACCAAAAATTAGATAAGGCCAATGAAGAGGACTCAGCAGATATCAACCCGGAAGGATAGTGATGCTTAGTACAGGAATCATCCCCTTCAACTTAGAAATAAAGTTCAATAACAGTAATATAAAGAAACATTTCAATTATCGCTGAATTTGGACCCTGAGATTTATAACTGTCACACAGTAATTTTTTTTTTTTTTAGATTTTATTTATTTATTTGACAGAGAGAGACAGCCAGAGAGGGAACACAAGCAGGGGGAGTGGGAGAGGGAGAAGCAGGCTCCTTGCGGAGCAGGGAGCCCGATGCGGGGGTAGATCCCAGGACCCTGGGATCATGACCTGAGCTGAAGGCAGACGCTTAACGGCTGAGCCACCCAGGCGCCCCACACAGTAATATTCTTATTTCATCTTACTTATTATTTTCTCTTCCCCTATTAGGGTAGCAATCATTTTTGTTTCTCAGCAGGTATTAAGTGCTTTTGAATTCATCAAAGTATATAAACATATATGTAAATATATATAAAGTATATAAATAACAAAATATATAAATACTTTATATATGTGAATATATATAATTTATTCATTATTTTAAAGCAATCTTCAATTAGCTCTGTTCTACTTAAGATCCTTCTTAGCTACAATGTAACAACTGAAGAGAAGCCAGTAACCACAAAAATGAGATCAATATTACATAAGTCCTTCTATATGGGGATTTGAAAATTGGTAATTTTTTAAAAGTCTTATTGATTTAAATAAATTAGTCTTGACGGGGCCCTTCAAGGTTTTTTTCTTTTCCTGCTTTTAAGTTATTTTTTTAAGTCCAGTTGGTTCACATACAGTATTATAGGGTTTCAGGTGTACGGTTTCAACACTTCCATACATCATTCTGTGCTCATCTCAGCAAGTGCACTCCTTAACCCCATCACGTATTTAACCAAACCCCCACCCCCTTCAGGGTTTTTAAGACAGATATAAATTTGACAACACTTCTCTTAAGACATTGTTTTGTTTAATTTTACCTTCCCTTTTAGACTCTTGCTGCCTTTATCTTAACCTTTGACTAAATGAATCAGTCATTTTGAAATGTTCAGGTGGTTAAAAAATAGATGCAAAGACTCCTCTGAGGTTACACTCTTTCTAACCTCCATGAAATTACTGTATCTAAATTCTTATATCTATGGAACTATAATTGAATGAGAATAAAATAGGGTTAGTGGGCAATACAGTTTGGGCTTCAGCATTAAAAGGTATACAAAAATATAGTACATTTATTCTTAAAGTGTTATAATGGGGGCGCCTGGGTAGCTCAGTCTTTTAATCATCTGCCTTCAGCTCAGATCATGATCCCAGGGTCCTGGGATGGAGCCCTGCATCGGGCTTCCTGCTCAGTGGGGAGCCTGCTTCTCCCTCTCCCTCTGCCTGCTGCTCCCCCTGCTTGTGCATTCTCTCTCTCTGTCAAATAAATAAAATCTTTGTTATATAATGTAAACATCAACTTGTCCAGATCATGATTGTTTACCAACTCCAAGCCTCATGCCTGGCAAGTAAAAATTTTTAAGAATGAGTAAATCAAACAGCATTTATTTTAACTATATACAGTGTCTATCACTCATGACTGGACTTTGTTATGAGAAAGTTCCCTTTTCCATATGTAAGGGCAAGGTGACAGTTTGGGAAGTTAAAGCTTCTAAATTGACAGTAGCTCACTGATCCTTGAAATCCTCAGGGTGTTAGAAAGTCCTAATGTAAATAGTGTTTTAAAACTACTTTTTAGTGGCTGCTTAGTATTATCATTAATGTGTATTAGGAAGTATAATAATTGTTTTTGTTCTTTGACTTTTCATGTTAATTTTCACACATTCAAGGGAGTAAAGAATAGCATAATGAACACCCCAAGTACCCACTGCCAACTTCAACAATTATCATCTGTTGCCATTCTTATTTTATACATTTCTCACTCCCCAACTTTTTCCTCACTTCCTGTTGGAATATTTTAAAGTAGATCTGAGACCTCATATTCCTTCACCTCTAATTATTTCAGTAAATATCTCTAACAGGTAAGGACTTAAAAAAATACAATACCATTTCACTCACCAAACAAAATTACTGACAATTCCTTAATAACATA